>NC_053492.1:252755111-252957483 GCF_905171775.1 Rana temporaria
AAATAATAGCCTATTCCTTTGACTGAATATGTACAACATAGGTGCACACCTTTTTCATTCTGTTGTTTTTTAAAAAAAAACTTGGGGGCATATTTATAAAGCAGTGAATCTGACATCCAACAAACACGTTCCATTTGAATCTTCCAGGTGTATGTGTTTTAAATGAAAGCAATAGATTGACCACCAGTGGCTGTTTGCTAAAAGTCATGTGTTTGCCGCCTTATAAATATGCCCCTTGGTATCAATCATTAATTTCAAAGGGTATTTTACTTTAAAAAATATTTAAGGTCAATTGCTATTAAAACTATAATGAGAAGGGTTAAAACTACTGTAAAAAAATGGCATGCCGTAATAATACTGTAATTAATGAATACAATTAAATGATGAGTTATGAAACATTTCTGTAGATTTCTGCTTTAAGAGAAAAAAATGTGTTTATTGGCTGCAAAAAGTAGAATAAATCAACATATTTGTAATCCTTTTTTTCTTTTGCAAAAGCTTTGCAAGGCTCCATGCACACTGGGATTACAACTCCAGTTCCCCAGAAATTTTTTAATTTAGCTCCAAGAATGATTTTTTGAGAAAACTCATCTTCTTAAAGCTTGTTCATAAATTTGCTGTAGAGTAGCCATATAAACTTTTAAAATGAATAATAATGTTAAGAAGTCTATAATGGCTCTTAAATTGATTTTCAATCAATGCAAATGAACAACTAAATTTACTACTCAATAATCAATGTAAAATACTTGTGTAAAATATACAGCCGTAAGAGGTTCAATGTTTATATTTCTAATAATTAAAATTGGTCATCGTAAAATAGTGCGATATAGTGTGTAAAATGCTTGTACATGTATTTTTCTGAGTCAATTGTAATAAAAAAATCAGAGGAGCTCAGTTTTGGAATTATTTCAATATATATAATTATTTATTAACCGTAAAGTTGTGCATGTTGACTCTGAATTTTCACTGTAATATGCATACACATGGTTAAAAATTGTCCTACTTTTGTTCTGTTTATTAAACACATTATTCTTTTTGTTTTGCTATATTTTATCATCCTGAAAATCAACTTACAATAATGTATTTATAGGTTTAAACTGACAAAAAAAGTCTATTAAAATGACTGTTACACAATTGTTAGAACAAAAAATTGTTGGTGAACATCAGTATATTTTTGGTGAACTCTTTTTTATTATTTAAAAAAAAATCAGTATATTTTTAATATGTTTTTGTTTATAATTTTGTTTTTTTAATTAAAGTATTTTTCGTTCTATCTTAAATCAATGTTTGTTAATAGCATTGTTGTGAATGAATGGCATTTTATAATTTGTTTTCAGTATGTATTTTTCAGTTTTACTTTATTAATTTTAATTTGAGAAATTATTCTATAATTGTTCACATAACTATTATTTTTTTAACAGGAATTTTAACACAATTTTTCAGCAACAAAAGTCCCTGTTGAAAAATTTTATATATGAGAGACCCCACCTATTGCCTTATGCCAAGCTTTAAAATTAGAAGAGAAAATTTGACATAATAAATACTATTACAATCATTTCATTAAATTATTGTTAAAGTTACTCCATTCGGTTAAAAAAAAAAAAAAAAAAGATTAGAGCTAAAAAAAACATAAATCAAAAATAACACATAGGTATTTTATAATATAGTAGGGATGTTGTAAAAACCTTATGTTACAGTTAGTATTTACTATTGATGCTTTATAAAAAGACCGTCATAGCTATGACACATACATGATTTACGGTGACAAATTTATGAAGAAAATGTTTCCAAACAAGACATATACTGTAGTGAAATCCATTGACAGCAACTTAGATCTGTTACTAACCTGACTGAAATTATTTTTGCTGCTGGAATATTGTGAGAGTGAATGTAGATGGTTGTAGGTGTCAAAATTTAAATTTAAATATTATATATTTATTATATATTGAACATATAAGTTCATAAGTTTAACAGAATTATATATTTTTTAGGCTCACAGCCTGACAGCAACCACATTTAACTAAGTACATACCATGGTATGTGCTAATCTATAGTAAAATAACATTAGAAGGACTTTATCAGCAATGTAGGAGAACTATCAGTAAACTCTGCTTAACAGTTAAAAGCTATTTTTTTCAGCTAAATTGCTCTATACATTGATGGCAAGGTAATTATTTAAGCCCTGGTAATTTTTTTTTTTTTTTGCTTGCTATTCGAAAAAAAATTATATGAAATCAGATCTTTGTACAGGTAATATTACTACCGTAAATGTCAACTTGGTCTTGCTTTACAATCTTAAATTTATTGAACATCGGCAGAGTGATTATCTCAAATTAGCATAACGCTAATACAGTCACGACAGTGACCTACAAGAACCCTCACTGCGTAAATACATATTTCCCTTACAATGTGCTGATGGTTACAATTTTCCAGAAATCCGAGTGTTCTGTAATTTCTGTAGACTGCATGCCCATTATTCTTTCCTTATTAAAAAGGCTTGTGCTTAGCTAGTTGTCAGTGGGTGCTTATCTCAATGGGCAAAGTCATTTCAGTTTCTGTGGTGTCATCACGCTTTACAGATCTCTGTTAAGTGAAAATAAATAAATTAAGAATATATGTATTTCTCTGCATTTTTTTTTAAATAAAACTAAATACAATTAGCCAAATACTACAAATAGTTTTATAGTGATAGCAGAGTATAATATATACATTTTTTCTTAGGTGTGTCAATGTGTAATATGTTGTCATTGTCATTACCCACTATCTCCTCTCTAGTATGGTTGCATCTAGTTTTGGAGGTTCGCTGGGCCCAGTGGTGGACTTGGAAGCAGCCAGTGCAGCGAACCAAGAGTTTCTGAGTACCAGGAACAATGAGAAACAAGAAATGATTGTTCTCAATGATCGCCTGACAAAATACATTGAAAGGGTAAAGATTTTAAATCTAATTTTCCTTCTATCAATCCAAACAGCCCAGCATTGCTGCTACATAATATACATTGACATCCAGCATATGCTATTGTTCCTTGAATTCAGCAGAGTGTGATATTATTTTTAAGTATTTACCTATATTATACAAGTATAGCAGGGTTTTATCTATTTATCATCTCCAAGAAGAGGTACAACCAGCTACTTTCCTAATGAGAAGAGGAAAGTATCACGACCATCACACAGAGATTTCTCATGTGCTGGAAAATCTTTGTGTGCAACAACAAATAATTCTGATTTTGAAAGTGCATGTAATGTCTCCCTAACGTAGAACTTACCAGCCCTTTCCTCATACAAGTATTGCATCGGGTACCCATAGACACATGATGACATGTACTTGATCTGGGTTTTTTAAATCCTGGTTCAGAAACAATCTTATTTCTATGGGTGGCCTAATGCTGGTTTTAGGGAGTCAATAGGGCAGGTTAGAAGACCAGTCCTGATTACTGTTCTTTTTTTTGAAACCTGTTCCCCAATCCCTGCTATCATCTGCCCTCTCTTTATTAAAAGTACCTTTAAGCTTGGCCAAATTCAGCTTGCAACTGATAGATAAGTCTGCAGTTCTCTAAAGAGCTTGCAGTCGAATGCTTTGCATGGCCGACAACTCTCTAAAGTCAACATCATCTATGACATCAGGCCTTATAATTGAAAACTTGGAAAGGAGACAATTCCCCAAGTGGAAAAAGAAATGGACTATCTCGGTACCTTGGACAGAATACACATGGGAATAAAATTTTAGTTTTTTATTTATACAAGAAGATACAAACAGGATATCCAGGTACAGATAGGGAAATAAATTCAAATGTTCATACCAAAAAAGATATTTTAAAATACAGTCAGCCTATACATGTATTTCACTAATACTTGGTGTGCTCTGAGGTGGAGACAAGAGGTATAGTGGGTCATCAGTGGACAACTATTCCTCTACATGTTTCGCGGAATTCTACCGCTTCTTCAGGAGGATAATGTCAATGTGACCCAACACACAAGACTACGCCAAGACAGTGGCACCGCCAATGCTCCCCTACGGTCGACATGGGGGACATATATGGGTGGATGAGTTGATCCTGTGTAGCAACTGAAGTAACCAAGCAAACCATACAAAGCCAGGGGGGAGGAGAATCTGCAAGGGCACACTAACCCCACATGCAATCCGGGGAGATAACAGGAATTGCTGCACATCACCCTGGAGGTCTGAGTATCCAGTGTTTAAAATTTCCCCCCTGGCAGACATCCACTGCAATTTTATTATTTTAATGATGGTACCCCTATATTGTATTTGAGTTTAGCTTTGTCAGAGGCCCTCCTGTCTATCAGGCCTTATAACATTAATCAACACAATAGGATAATTCTCTTAAGCTCACCATTTCATAAAAATAATGTTCTCCAAATAGAGAGACTGCATAGAAGAAAAGCTAACTATATACAATATGAAGGACCTCAGCTATGGGACAAGTCTGGATTAGGTTAAAAGGTGAAGAAAGGGTTATATAATAAATATACTGTATATAAATGGCCTTTACAGAAAGATGATTCAAATGTACAAGCAAATAGGAAATTGACATAGTAGAATGTATACCCAGGAATTTAACCGATTGCCATTCAGGATCAGGTAGACTTATTTTTCCTACCTTAATCACATTTTAGATTCCGATGATGCAATTTTTTGGGGGGGTTAAACAGAATGAACATCTTTTCTAAGCCTAACTATAAAGCTATAACATCTACACAAACCTTTTATTTATGAAAAAGGTTAATAGTTTAATACATAATACAAAGACTGCTGTCTTTTTGAAGGCAATATATATTTAGCTTATGTGCTTGCATATCCTATAGGTCAGGGACTTGGAACAGGAGAATGCCACCGCACAGGCTGAGCTTGATGCGCTCCGCAGTCGCAGCAACAGACCATCCTCTCTTAGAGTTCTGTATGAGGAGCAACTGAGGGACCTCCGAAGAGAGGCAGAACAGGCCCGGATTCAAAGGGTAACATATGTATCTGGTTCAGTTGCTAGGAATGCATTTGGTATATACAAACTTATCTATTATGTTGTTATTGTCATTCCATCTGATGCCATATACCATCTTTAGTGGCCCTGCTTCTGTAGACCTATTAGGCAAAGCATGTGTGTATAATACTGCATATATATAGATAGATATATAGATATATATTTCGATATCTATCTACAGTATATACATATAGATGTACTGTATATAGATATACCTGTATTTATCGGCGTATAACACGCATAGGTGTATAACACGCACCCTAACTTTAAGAGGGAAGTTTCAGGAAAAAAAAAAACATTCCACAGCGCCCTGTGTATAACACGCAGGCACAGTTTACCCTCTATTTTCAGGGTAAAAAAGTGAGTGTTAAACGCCAATAAATACAGTGGCCCGGATTCAGATACATTTGCGTATCTTTCGGCGGGCGTAGCGTATCTCAGATACACTACGCCGCCGTAACTTACAGTGGCAGGTCCCGTATTCAGAAAGAACTTGCGCTGTAAGTTACGGCGGCGTAGTGTAACTGGGCCGGCGTAAGCCCGCCTAATTCAAATGTGGAGGAGGTGGGCGTGTTTTATGTTAATTATTCGTGACCCCACGTAAATGACGCTTTTTACGAACGGCGCATGTGCCTTCCGTGGACGTATCTTAGTGCGCATGCTCCAAATTACGCTGCAAAGCCTCATTGGTTTAGACGTGAACATAACTTATGCAAAGCCTTATTCGCGAACGGCTTACGCAAACGACGAAAATTTTTACGCTGGCCCGACGTCCATACTTAACATTGGCTACGCCTCATATAGCAGGGGTAACTTTACGCCGGAAAAAGCCTTACGTAAACGACGTAAAAAAATGCGCCGGGCGGACATACGTTTCTGAATCGGCGTATCTACCTAATTTGCATATTCGACGCGGAAGCCTTGGGAAGCGCCCCTAGCGGTCAACGTAAATGTTGTACCCTATGATACGACGGAGTAGGAGACTTACGTCGCTCGTATCTAGGCAACTGTGAGGCATATCTGATTCTATGAATCAGGCGCCGAGTTGCGACGGCCCGCGCTTAGAGTTACGACGGCGTATCTGGAGATACGCCGTCATAACTGCTTTCTGAATCCGGGCCAATATATATTAAGTTAAACAACAGCACACTTCTTTTTTTTGTAATTTTTTTTTAAACTCACAAATGGAAGTACTTGATAAAAGCAATGAAAAAAAATGAGCATTATTGAGTGGTGTACTGTGGTTTAACTTTATAAATAGATGATTGAAAAAGCTGGGGATTATCCATTCTGCATCTACCCACAACAGATGATTTAAAGTAGCATTACACCCAAAAGCAAATATTTATTATATTGCAGCTTACCAATTTGTAGATGTGATGGCTGCATTTGTTTTTTTTGGCTTTCTTTGATTTATTTTGACCTGGTGATCCAGCCAGTGAGTCTGTTGTTTTTCAAAAGAACAAGCTGTCCTGCAGCTGTAGCAGTTACTGGGACGAGACAAACCATTTAACAATGACAAGGGTGCTTACAATGGCCAGTTTTTATTTATTTATGTAAAACCTTTATCACATAAGGAAAAAAAACTGTTTACTGTAACTGCCTATAAAGTGTTAGCTGGAGTTTGGCTTCAATTTTTTTTTGTGTAATTAAATCTGCTAGTGCATCTAACACTCCCAGACTGACAATGCTGCTGTCCAAATGTGCCCCTGTGCTCCTCCATCTAGAGTGGGGGTACTGTATTACGGTAGGAGTTTTACTAGCCACATTGCTAGGTGAAAACAGAGGGAAGAAAGCCTAAAAAAAAGAAAACATGCAGCCGCCTTAGCTAATGATTGTTAAGCTACAATTAATTTTTGGGGGTTTAATACTACTTTAAATATGGCACTGATGCTAGATCAACAATATGTATATTAAAAAAACCTATATATATATATATATATATATATATATATATATATATATATATATATATATATATATATATGTATATATATAAAAATACTGTGTATAATGAAGTTCTAGTGAAGTGCAACATGATAATGAGTCTTAGTACCGAGCAATCAGGCCTTCCCACTGGCCATATATTGAAAAATGAAGAGAGTATTGCTGCACATAAAATGTTATAGAAAAAACGATATACAAAAGAAACAATACTTGCTCAGTGTTCAATGTACTGTACATTAAGTATCTTTTCTTTTGTATGTCGTTTTTTCTATTACATTTTATGTGCAGCAATCCTCTCTTCGTATATATATATATATATATATATATATATATATATATATATATATATATATATATAATATTTTTGGAGGTCCTGATTAGTCGATAGTATGAACATCTTATCTGGTTGTTGCATATTTATATATGAATAATTGGCTACCATGTATTCACTCTGTCTGTCAACTTGACAAAAGGGTGTTTAACCTAAAACTGCTTCCATGTAAGATACTGCTAGAACTAGGTTCCTAACATGTTTCTTTATGTTCTTCTCCTTAGTTTTCATACAGATAGATAGATAGATAGATAGATAGATAGATACATAGATAGATAGATAGATAGATAGATAGATAGATAGATAGATAGATAGATAGATAGATAAATAGATAATATTTCCTTCTTTAATGTCCTTCTGTGATAAAACTAGTATTACACAAGTGCATTGGCCTTTTAACCTTCAATCTGTTGAGTATGAGGATGCCTATAAATCTTTACTTGCTGAAAGACTGTGCACGGGAAGTTATAGGCATTGTTGGACCACATGTCACTTCTTCTCAGCTGTCTTTAACACCAGATCATAATGCAAATGTAAACCTGAGTGTGAAATGCTTTGTTCGAGAAGGAGGTTGTCTTGAAACTAGCTTTTCTATTTGAGGAACTTGGGACGCCTGTGTTGACTGCTGATAGGGCACAAGCTGTTCAGGCAGTATTTTACAAGCTCATGCATTGAGCTCACTTGGAGATTTGAAATAATGGCATTATAATGGGTCTCTAGCCACTATTACATTGAAAAATCATTGGTTTTTATGGCCAGTTCCCCCCCCATTATAATACATCACTCATTGCCTGGTCCATAGGAATAACAACCAGTGGGTATTGTAAACAATAGTAGAAGGCCCCACACAGGGTCATTTGGTTCTAGGCACAAGAGAGAGAATGTCTGACAGAGGTTAGTATTGGTGTCTTATCACTGTATTGGGCATGGATGTGTTGAAACCCCAGACAGCTCTCCTCTGGCACTGATTGGATTAGAAGGGGGACGCTGTAGGTTAGCCAGGCATAAGAAGATTCTGCTTTATTTAACAGGATGTAGCAGTGGCTGCCAAGTCATCAGTGTCTGAAGAACTCAGCGCCGTAAAGAAACGTTATGAAGATGCAGTCGAGGCAAGGAAAAAAGCTGAAGGCGACATTGAAGCATTCCGCCCTGTAAGGAGCTGTCTTTATCATCCTCACTCACCTTGTATGCAGTATCCTAGGCATTGTCCTTAACATATACATATCACCCTGATTTTTATTATGAAAATTGGTTTGAATCCTGTCTTAACCCTTGGAGTACAAGTAAGGGATTGCGCAGACATGACCCCCTGGCAGAAAAAGAAGTGGTTGTCATAAATAGGGGCATATGTGTAAGGAGACCTATAACCAAGCCATGTAAAATACAGCTATGCCTAACAAGGCTTATTAATAATTCGATCATTTTTAACGGTGTGCAAAAAAACTAAAAGACTACGTCACCCAATCCAATGCATCAGCTGTGAGTGGATATTTCATCCATTCACATCTTTTTGAATGAGACTTATTTATATTGTCCATTGCAGACAGAAAAGGTTAAACAGGGAGTAACAAAGTTGTTTATACATTAACAAGCTATTGTCTACCACAAACTAAGATTTCACTTTGGGGTGAAGCCTGACTGGTGCTTTAAATGACACAAATAGTGTTATATGTGCAATCATTTAATTTGTTTATCCATTTTTTTATAAAATGGCTTCCATGTGCGTATTATGTGGAACTCAGACACAACAGCCCATGTCAACCTAGAGATAAATATAGTCTGATGGTCTAATTAGCACCTCTTTGCTTTTTTCCGTTCGCTGGCAATCTGGATGGCGGGATTTTTAGAGCAGCGTTTTATGTAAGGCATATACTCCCCTCTCCTGTAAAATCATTGCTGATCATAGAAGTATGGAGCCTTGGGCAGTTAGATCTGCCAGACATGATTCCCTAGACTTTGTAAGTCATCTATAATCGCTTTAGAGAGTGGTAATATTTAATAGGCGTAGAGTGAACCGAAGTGACTGCACATCAACAAAAAATATGTGATAAACCTATGCAATCACGGCACTCATTGACCAATAAACTCAGTGTCCTCTACACAGCCTCCTACTGAATACTTAATGTACATAGTAACCCACCACTGTACTAGCAGATGAATTGTTTAATAAAATAGTTGCTAGTCATATATTCTGATATACTAAATGAGAACAGAATTTTCACTTAGCTTAGTTACTAAAGTGAAGTTAAGTTTGCTTCAATCAACCAAGGCAAAATCCGTTTTCCATGCTCCCTGTACATGAGTATACATTTAAAGTGAACATAACTTTACTCACTGAGTGTAGTGACCTTTCGCTGAATATCCTCTACTCCTTTTGTGAATCAACCCTATAGCATCACTGTCTATGTATCCTTTGGCAAATTTAGTTATACAGATTGTATAAAATGCACTGAACAGAAAAAAGCAACAACAACAAAATAAAAAAACTTCCCACCATATGCAAGAGAAACATAGTACTGTTTGCAGGATAAAAGAAAAAAAATGGTATAAATATAAAAAAATAGAGGGAACCCTTTATTTATTTTTTTCTGCTCCCAAATATTCTTTCTTGCTGTTTTTGTAATTCATCTTTATTAAGCAAAATTCTTTCACAAATAAGAAACATGAGATGGCAGCTTATTCTACCCTGCTGGTTAGCACATAGCCAAAAAGAAAAAGAAAAATCAAAGTAAGAACCTTAAGAGCAATTCAAACTACTGTACCAGCTCCAACTAAGTGTTAAAATAAAAATGTTAAATATTTTTGACCTCAAGTCTAGAATGTTTAAATTTATCAGCTCTTTTTGTTTAACTACAGATTTTTTTTTTTTATCATGAGATTTTTTTTACACTTTTGATGACATTTAGAACGTAAATTACTTAAAAAAAAAGCTGATAAATTTAAACATTCTAGACTTGAGGTCAAAAATTATAATCTAGACATTGGTCTATGTCTGTCATTTTGCCCAAAGGTCATTTACAGTACTATGTAAATACTACAGAAATAATAGTACTTGGTTGGAACAGACTTTGAACTAAACATAGGCCCTCTGCTGTGAATACAGTTTTGTTACCAAAGGAATACTGAAAAAGTCATTTAAAAAAGCCTTACAGTGCTGCCCATATATATTTTTTTACTTTCAAGTATTTTTATGTTGAATGTCTGTATAGTACAGGTTTGGAGCAAATAGTTGGCTTCAGAAAATGCCAGACAATCACTTCTGTTCATATGAATATAAAAGTACTAACTATTGCCTAGTTACAATTGACAATGCTGATGATTTTCTTCAGGCCTAGCTGGATAGTAATTAAAGTTACTTGAGATACAATTTTGTAAATACGTCAATACTTTTTATGAATGTGTATATTTCAAAGAAATATAACATACAAACTCAGTGTTATTTTTTACACCACATGGAAATAAGTCAAATAAGAGTAAATGCTGCTTTAGGTAAGTAAAAAAAAGCACCAAATACCAATCAGCAAAACTTTGGGCCACATTCTGACTTGAGCTGAGCGTTTTTGTAATTTTTTATACTTTTTTGAGTGTTTATATGGGCATTTGTGCATGTGTTTATGGCTTGAGTGTTCTTTTTTTTAGCCAATAGAAAGTTAGTTTCTAGGCAAGAATAAGAGCACAAAACATGCACATTGTATGCAATTTTCAGGCACTGTTATTGAAATCTCTTGGGGCCAAAACATGTGACTCTGCCCCAAAAGAAGCTCATATATATTTTGAGTGACAAGCTTTAAGCTTCTATGGCATTATGCTCAGGTTTGAACAGTCATTATAAAATGTAATAGAAAATCCCAATGTCAAGCATCTGCTAAGGCTTCAAATTGCATTTCAATATGCTCATGTAATCAATAAAGCCCTAAAGCTGAGCTAAAGGCACTAAACTTACTTCTCTAACGGTCCAAGCCCCTCGACAATGCTGACATCTTATCCCTGGGTGCTGGTCTTTGGGAATCTTCACTGGCCAGCGCGGGATGACGTAACTCCTGCACATACACACGTGTCAGTCATTGTGGCACACAGGGAGTGTGCTGGTAATGTAAGCTGAACTGCGAATGCGCAGCTCAGTTTATATACAGCAGAAAACTGCGAGCAAGCAGGTGGGTGTATTTTTGTGCAGAAAAGACTTTGCATGTCCAATAAAAAAACATTCCCACAGCCTACAGTGATTTTGTATACCAGTGGGTGCAGTTTATAGCACCATCAGATGGGAGTGTAAGGCCACATTCACACCAGCGGACTGATCAAGTCCACCTGTCTGTTTTTCACGGGCACCCGATTGGACCACCCATTGTTCTCTATGGAGCTGCGAATGTCAGCAGACATGTGTCTGCGGACACCGGCCAGCATCGGATCTGGTCCGTTTGAATCAGATGAATGGGGATACGTTCGCCATCCCACTGGCGAATCGGATTGGTTGACAGTCGAATGGAAAAGGACAGGCAGTCTGTTTCCATCTGACCCCTTCCATAGAGAACAGTGGGCTGTGTCCGTGTCCGCTCTGCATAGCGGAGAGGACATGTACCCCATCTGCCTGCTCAGTAGGGATGAGCGGAGCGATCCCCAGCTGAGCAGGCAGATCCGCTGGACATAAAAAGATTCCTCTCCAGCCTAACTTTGTTTTTTTAATAATTTAATAAAATGTGGTTTTAGTGATATAACACTATTTAGAATTTTTATCTCTTTTTACATTGTCAGAGAGGATGGAGTAGACAAAGTATTTAGTAAGGTCATTTAGCATGGTAGCCTATCAGCTTCTAACTTCAACTTGTACAATTAAGCTTTGAGAAAAAAAAAAATCTTGGAAGCCGATTGGTTTCTTTGCAGAGCTACATCAAAATTTGCACTCTCCAGTTTTAGTAAATCAACTCCACTGTGTTTAACATTTTTGGATTTCAGTATGTTACTTCTGAAACTTTATATGTATCCATTTTTTCAATAGTAATAGATGACATTTTAGTAGCACTGGAATTAGCAAGTGTGCTCGAAAGTTTTGCTGATTTATATTTGATTTATATTTCAAATCTGAGTTAGGCCCCTTCCAACCAGGCTTGCAAGCTAAGGCCTCGTACACACGGCCGAGGAACTCGACGTGCCAAACACATCGAGTTCCTCGGCCAGTTCAGCACTGAAGCCGCCGAGGAGCTCGGCGGGGCGAGAGCTCCCATAGAACAACGAGGAAATAGAGAACATGTTCTCTATTTCCTCGCCGAGCTCCTCGTCGGCTTCCTCGGCCGAAAGTGTACACACGGCCGGGTTTCTTGGCAGAATTCAGCCAGAAACTCGGTCGGAAGCTGAATTCTGCCGAGGAAACTGGTCGTGTGTACGGGGCCTAAGAGCTTGCACATGTCCATTTACACCCGCCACACCATAGAGGGTTTGGTCAGATCCGCCAGAAAAACCTGATTGGTCTGCTCGTGTGAAAGAGACCTAAAAGTAGTATTAAACACAAAAGCGAACATTTATTTTATTGCAGCTTACCAATTCTTAGGCCCCGTACACACGTCCGAGAAACTCGACGAGCAAAACACATCGTTTTGCCCGTCGAGTTCCTTGTGAAGCCGCCGAGGATCTCGGCGAGCCAAGTTTCCCCATTGACTAACGAGGAAATAGAGAACATGTTCTCTATTTGGCCCGACGAGATCCTCGTCGGTTTCCTCGGCCGAAAGTGTACACACGACCGGGTTTCTCGGCAGAATACGGCTCCGATCGAGTTTCTGGCTGAATTCTGCCGAGAAACTCGGTCGTGTGTACGGGGCCTCAGATGTGATGGCTGCATCAATTTTATTTTTAGGCTTTCTTTGCCCTATTTCCATCTGATGATCTGGCCAGTAAGTCAGCAGAGGTGCTTACAATAATCATCTTTTATTTATTTACATAAAAACCTTTATCTCAAAAGGAAAAAAAATGTTGCTGTAACTGCTTATAAAATGCTAGCTGGAGTTTGGCTTCAATTTGTTAATCATTATTATTATTAATGCATTTAAATCAGCTAGTATATCTAACACACCCCTCCCTCAAGACTGACAATTCTGCTGTCCAAAGGCACCCCTGTGCTCCTTTATCCAGAGTGGGGGCACAAGGGATGTGTTACTGGCCAGATCACCACGGAAAATAAGTCTTAAAAAGAGAAAACAATTGCAGCCACCACATCTAATGACTGTTAAGCTGTAATATATTACATTTTGGGTTTTGAGTTTAATACCGCTATAAGTCAAGCTTTACTGCATTAAAGCGCAAAAGTAGCTATTGGTTTTTATATGTTGATGTTTTTTTATTTAAAACATAAACAAATAAAATAAGTAGCAATCAGAATATTCAGTTAACTGCAATATGTCAAGTTTAAGATTAAGTTGCAACCTATTAATTTCATTGCATACTTTTTTTTTTTTTTTTACAATTGCACAGCTGCAGTGTTTTTTATTTTATTTTTTTGTCCTAAAAAACATTTTCATGAACCGTTGATTGCAGAATAAAATTGCAGTGTTCTGATGATATTTTATATAGCCAAATAAATGTCTGAAGTTTGGTAACTTTGAGCATTAAAATGTCCCTAACTAGCTGGCCACAATATAGTTATTTGAGTATATTATTGCTAAATTCACGGTTATCATTTGGTGGATTGTGTTGGCTGACAAATCTGTTGCATTATAAATGCTATGGCCTGGAGATTTGTGTTGCTGGGTTATCTGTTACATTACCAATAACACATGCAAAGCTCTCCATATGATATGCAGCATTCATATTAAAAGATCAATGGGCTGTTTGCTCTCTAGGATGTAGATGCGGCCACAGCAGGACGAATTGCACTGGAAAAGCAGTTGGAAACTTTGGAAGCAGAGATCGCTTTCTTGCAGAGGGTTTATGGAGAGGTATTGTATATCATATTTTTTTTTGTTACGATATGTATGTGAAATTTTGGTTTGTGCCCACTCTTTGCCTCTTTTATCTGTCAATCCAGGAAATTGAAGAATTGATGAAGCAAATCTACAATATGTCCGCCTCCTGTGATCTGGCATTCTCCATCCCAGACTTCGCTGCTGCTCTGAGGGACATTCAGACAGAATATGAAGAAATTGCAGCCAAGAACCTGCAGGTTAAAATTAGAGTTCATCATGTTCAGGGGAAAAATATCTAACTTGATGTCAGTTGCTACTTAGCAAATATTTCTGGCCAAATAAAAGATTGTTTATCTTGTATATATTAAATCAGAATGTAGCCATTGGACATCTCTGACAATTCCCATAGACCGATGCACACAACTAACTCCTAGCTAAGCTCATTAACCCCTGCTCTGCCATGGAAAATGTCCCGCAGAGTTTAAAGTGCAAGGCTGCAGGGTGTTCTGATTCTACAGAATCGCTTTGCTGCAAGGTGGTTAATTAAAGAGTTTGGTGTTCATGAGACCTTAATGAACCCTTCTTTCGGGAGACCTGACATTACATGTCTTCATCCCCCCTGTTCATATCTTCTGTTGCCTTTCCCCCCCAGGAGATGGACGAGTGGTACAAAAGCAAATTTGTTGACTTCAATCAAGCTTCTACAAAGCATGCGGAAAACGTGAGACATTACCGAGGAGACATGGCAAACTGCAAGAGAAGCGTAAGTGGAGCTGGAAAGGCCTTGGAGCTCATATGTCACTTCATGTGGAGCCTGTA
This sequence comes from Rana temporaria, assembly GCF_905171775.1. Lineage (NCBI taxonomy): Eukaryota > Metazoa > Chordata > Amphibia > Anura > Ranidae > Rana > Rana temporaria. Next base: position 252,770,096 of record NC_053492.1, read on the forward strand.
TCGTGATTTCACTAGCACAGGGAATGTGACCGTTCTCTCTGCTCCTATCTGGGTTTTGTCTGTGGGGGCTCGGGATATTTGACTGTTTGTGTTGAGGTATACGGCCCAGTAATAGCAGGAAGTCAATTAAAGATAAGGCTTATGAAGAGTTTAACAAGATATGTCATGTTTGTATAATTAGCAATGCAAGCTTTTCAGTGCTCAACACAATTCATCATTTTATGGCTATATGAACTGAAGTACTTATAACCTTTTATATTCAGTTGCAGGCTACCTACACAGAATAGTATATGTGCCCACTATATATCTGCAATCGTATTTCTATAGGATTCAATAATTGATAGGTAGGACTAGAAGTATATATATTCTTTTAGGATGCATTAATGGGAAGTTGCCAATACCAACCATACAGATTGCAGCTTCTATCAGTTTAACCACTTGCTTACTGGGCACATAAACCCCCTTCGTGCCCAGGCGAAATTTCAGCTTCCGGCACTGCGTTGCTTTAACTGACAATTGCGCAGTCGTGCGACGTGGCTCCCAAACAAAATTGACGTTGTTTTTTCCCCACAAATAGAGCTTTATTTTGGTGGTATTTGATCACCTCTGCGGTTTTTATTTTTTGCGCTATAAACAAAAAAAGAGCGACAATTTAAAAAAAATATATATATTTTTTTTACTTGTTGCTATAATAAATACCACAATTTTTTTTTTAAAAAAATATTTTTTTTCTCAGTTAAGGCCGATACCTATTTTTAGACGTATTTTTGTAAAAAAAAAAAAATCGCAATAAGCGACTGGTTTGCGCAAAAGTTATAGTGCCTACAAAATGGGGGATAGATTTATGTTTTTTTTTCGTTTTTTTTTACTTGTAATGGCGGCGATTTGCGATTATTTTGTCAGGGCAGCGATATTGCGGCGGACGTATCGGACACTTTTGACACAATTTTGGGACCATTCACATTTATACAGCGATCAGTGCTATAAAAATGCACTAATTACGGTATAAATGTGACTGGCAGTGAAGGGGTTAACACTAGGGGTGAGGAAGGGGTTAAATGTATTCCTTGGGTGTGTTCCAACTGTGTTGGGGGGAGGGGACTGACTGGGGGAGGTGACCGATGCTGTGTCCCTATGTAAAGGGACACAGATCGGTCTCCTCTCTCCCTCACAGCACGTGGAGCTCTGTGTTTACACACAGAGCTCCACGTCCTGCTGTGTTACCGACGATCACGAGTGTCTGGCGGACATCGCGGCTGCTAGGCACTCACATCGGCTCCCGAGCGATGCGCCGGGCACGTTGTTTCCCCGCTGCGCGCCCCCAGCGGCGCGCACAGGGAACAACAACAATAGGACGTCCAGGGACGTCCACCCAGCACTTGAGAGCCGCGCTGTGGACTATATTGACCATACCGCGGATCTCAAGTGGTTAAAGTCATAACAGGCGATTGTATGAGTTATACTTTCCATGTTGGTCTCTGCTTTATTACTTACAGACCAATAAACCATATATAATGATGTGAAATATAAGGTATGCACATTTATTAAGAATAGCCTTATACAGTATATGGATTTAATGTTCAGTGTCTAGCTGGAAGAAAAATCTTCAATATGTATGTAGGTTTCTGAAATCAAGACAGTTGTTTATATGGCCATATAGCATTTGTGTTAAGGTGTATGCTTTTTTAGTTCTATTTAGAGAAAGGAAGAGTTAAAATTTCTGTCAGTTTATTCTTTGTCCTGTTGGGGAATTTTTTTTACATATAGGGGTTGATTTACTAAAGGAAATAGACTGCTCTTTACAAAGTCCAGTTGCTCCAGAGCTTGCTTAGTAAGTGAGGTAAACCTTCACTTTGCAAAAAAATCGAATGTAAAGGTGTTGGCGCTAAAAACATCAAGGTGAATAATAAAAATTGGGTGTGAACAATATTAGGAAAAAGCAAGTAATGATTGAAAAAGCAAATAAATATGTAAAGTCCAAAAGTGACAACCCCAATAAATGAATGCAAATCTTCTGGTTTGATGTTCCTTCAAAAAGTTTCACCACGAGTGCTCATGGGGTAGATGGCAACTCATCAAAGGTGTCTGACCACTTTTTACAGTAGGTCAAAATGCCGCCGTGATTCCGATATATTCATCCACATATGCTGTAGACACCTTAATGCTGGGAATAATTTATCTTTTTAAACATTTTTTATTAAAACTTACTACACAGTGGCACAGCGTCTGCATTTGATGGGCAATTGTGGCACAGTGAGACTGCAATTGATTGTTTTTTTTCCAATATTTTTCACAATTTTTTAATTGTTTGCGCCCCCCAAAAATTTTGAGCACCAGCCACCACTGGTCTGTTCCCTTATCTTCAGCCGCCATCTGGAAGGGGTTAGACAGCAGAGAGATACCTACCTAGGATTCCTCTAGTCCATCCAATCTATGCACATTTTGGCCTACTGTAAAAAGTGGTTAGACACCTTTGGAGAGTTGCCATCTACCTCATGAGCACTCGTGGATGGTGAAGCTTTTTGAAGGAACATCAAACCAGAAGATTGACATTTATTTATTTATTTATTTATGGTGTTGAGGTTGTCACTTTTGGACTTTACATATTTATTTGCTTTTTTAATCATTACTTGCTTTTTCTTAATATTGTTCACACCCAATTTGTATTATTCGCCTTGATGTTTTTAGGGCCAACACCTTTACATTTTATTTTTTATAAGGTTCAGTACTTACACTTTCTTAAAGGGGCAGCTATGTTTTAAAACATCACACTAGGTGCCATTTTTAAGCCACTTATTATCACATCATAATCACTTCACTTTGCAAAGAATACCCAATCGTGTTCAAGGAAAATTTAAGAAAACCAGCATTTTTGCTTGCAAATGATTGGATGATGCTGCTCATTTACTAAGCTCTGGAGCAACTACACATTGCAAAGTGCACAATCTATTTGCCTTTAGTAAATCTACCCTCAACTGTCTCAGAGATGCAACAGGAGGTAAGAGGATTTTTTTTTCAAAGTGAAGAGAATTCCTCTGCTAGACAGTTGTCACCAAAATAGTTGCCCTCATTGGAAGATTTCCTTTCACCTCTTCTTCTGGTGGAGCTCTAAAATTTTATATCCCCCCCATCACTTCTCTAGAGGCAATGGTCACGAGGACAAAAAAAAGGACACATAAAACAATAGAAGCATAACAGGGCTTATAATCCATCCCTACTCATATGAGGAAAAGTATGAATTTTACACCACACAGATGCTAACTAGGGTTCAATAAGTTTTTATTGTTGATATTTTTTAACAAACATACATTTCAACATATATAGACATTTCAAAATATATAATCATCAACCGCGTCATAGGCCCGGCAAAGGGTGACCCGGTCGATAGATGTAAGAGCAGAAAAATGTTACTGACAAAAATAGAAAACACTTACATTACCATATCAAATGCTTTAAGAAAACTATTTATAGATGTTAAATATTAGATAGGCGCATTTCTCTTATAACCATATAGAAACTGTATAGCCCACCGTCGGATATAAGCCACCTCCTGTCTCGGCGGTCTCTCTAGGAGCCCGCCGGGACCAGGCGCTAAAGCAATAGCATCTATGGTGTTTATAGTATCTGGGTTAAAATTAGGAAATAAAAAAAACTCCAACCAGTTTAGAGAATGCGCCGTGGTCTGTGAGTTCGATGATAACACCGAGCCCGCAGACGACAAGTTAAAGCATAGTGTGGTTCATTTGATTTGCCCTAAAAAAGGGCCACGTAACAAAAAGAAAAGAGAAAAAGAGAGAGAAGAAAAAAAAAAAAAAAAAAAAGGGGGTTAAAGGGGGGAGAGAGAGAGGGAAAGAGAGAGCGAGAGAAAGAGTGGCGTGCTCCTTTTTGGCGAGAATTCTCCACGTTCATAGAATGGAGTAGAATAGGCCTACACTCAATAGTAGAGTGAAACCTTAGGGGTGATTTAGTTTAATTTTCATTTTATCTGAATTAGAGTAATACTTCCATATATTCCAAGCAGAGGAGAATTTAGTATAAATATCGAGAGATTTAGCCTCCAGTTCCTCCATAAGCATAATGTTGTTCATCTCAGACACCCATTCAATTAGTGTCGGAGAGATTGGAGATTTCCAATGTCTCGAGATCAGTTGTCTACCGGCACTTAAACAAAATTTAAGAAGGGTATTTTTTTCATGTTTGAAAGAGCCTGGGAGAATAGAAAGCAAAGCTATAAAAGGGGAAGGAGCCAGTGGTTTATCATAAAGGTCTGTATAAATCTGAAAGATCATATCCCAAAAAGGGCGAATCAATTCACACTCCCACCATATATGACAGTACGTACCTATGGCCTTATCACATCTCCAGCAAGAGTAAGAAGCGTTTGAGAACATGATACTGATGGTGACCGGAACACGATACCATCTTGACAATATTTTGTAGTTTTTTTCCTGAGCATAGCTCGATATAGAGGACTTATGTGTATAAAAAAAAGGCAGCACTGATGGGCACTGATAGGTGGCACTGGTGGGCACTGATTAGCAGTACTGATGGGCACTTTTTGGTTGCACTTGTGGGCACTGATAAGCACCACTGGTGGGCACTGATTAACAGCACTGGTGGGCAAATCTTTGGACCGATGTCTCTTTTACAGAAGCTGGATATCAGCTTTATCTTTTTCCCCTCACGCTTTCAGCGTGAGAAAAAAAATTGATGATAATCGCCTTCTGTTTACATCATTGGCTGACAGCTGATCACATGGTAAAGGGCCACTTTGATTGGCCCTTTACCCCAATTTGAGATCAGCTGAATCTAAAAGGGGCGTGCAGACAGTGCAAGCACGGGAGGACGTCCATGGATGCACTTCCCACATTTTAAGCCCACGCTGTAGTCGTCTTTAGACTATAGCACGGACGGGAAGGGGATTTTAATGTCACAGTCAAATATTGCAAAACTAGCCTTAGGCAAATAAAATTCCAAAACATTTTGGCTTTTGCAATTTAAAAAAGTTTAAGAAAAAACACATAACACCAACTTTGCAGCTCATATGTATGTCTGAAAGCACAAAGTGTTACAAAAGATGACAAGCGCTAAGAATTGGTCACAGGAGAGCAAAGGTAGGTGCACTCTTATGATCCAGAAGAGAAGCATAGCCATACTTCTCTTTTAAATTACAACTCCATGGGTGAAGTGTGCTCTTGTTTTTTTGTTAATGTGATAAAGGCTGTGTACATTAGCTGGGAATGATGTGATAATGAAAACACAGAAACTGTTTAAAGTACAAGATTAAAACTAGTTTATAAGATATTATTGGATACACATTAGGGACCATCTTTAGTTCAAGATTTAGAAATTGCATTACTTATGGTATGCTACTAAAATCCTATATTTTTTCCTCATATATGATTGTGTATTTCAAGCAAAGACAGGTTCACTTTATTACTAACTTTTCAAATAGCACATTCACTTCGTAAAGTGACCATTTAACACCATTGCGTCTGTTTTATAAAATGCTGTACACTTTTGGTTACCTATATTAAAGCAGTAAATCAATGTCTCATAGCTTAAAAGCAAAGAATCTGAACTTGAATCACTGAAGAACAAGAATGCAGCACTAGAGGCCCAAGTGAAAGAGAAACAGGAAAAGTACAGGTTGGAGATAGAGGAGCTACAGGTAGGTGGCTTGCTTTTAACCCTTCTATCTAGAGCACTAGCGTCTCATTCTTTCACCATGAATGAGTACAAACACAACTTTTCTCTTCATGCTCTCAGGAACGAATAAGAAAATTAGAAGAAGACCTAAAATCTTTGAAAGAAAAAATTGCTTTACACTTACGGGAATATCAAGATCTGTTGAGAGTTAAAATGGCTTTGGATATTGAGATTGCCACATACAGGTCAGAGTCAAACAGCTTGTATTTATTTAACTTCCCATTTATCAAACTGGAGATATATCCAACCTGATACAAAATCACATGGTGTTCTGCAACTTCCTGTTATTAACAACATCGGTCAAACAATTGTTTTAACACTAATATTATAAGAAATTTGAGGGCAAAAAAGGGCCTTCTTTGACAATAAAAATTGTCATTGCAGCTAGAAGCTGGTTTCATTTTCACACTGATGGGTCTGCCCACATTGATGCCATAAAACTAAATTGAATGTCATGAGTAGGTTATAAAAGGGCCAGTAAGAAGGATGCTTAGTGGCACCTGAAGTATCACCAACAATGATATCTGAAAATCCTACTGCTAGTATTTTTTTTTTTGTTTTACTCTTTATTTTTACTTTTACATATTAAGTCATAGCGCCTGTGCATTTGAAGGTCAAATTTGCATACTTAGGCGTAGATCCACAAAGAAATTACGCCGGCGTATCTATTGATACGCCGGCGTAATTTCAAAATTCCCGCGTCGTATCTTTGTTTTGAATCCTCAAAACAAGATACAACGGCATCTCGGCTAGATCTTCATATGCCGTCGGATCTAAGATGCAATTTTTCGGCGGCCGCTAGGTGGCGTTCCTGTCATAATCTGCGTTGAGTATGCAAATTAGCTATTTACGGCGATTCACGAACGTACGTCGGCCCTTCGCTTTTTTTTCCGTCGTTTGCATTCGGCTTTTTCCGGCGTATAGTTAAAACTGCTATACTGAGGCATACTCAATGTTAAGTATGGCCGTCATTCCCGCGTACAATTTAGATTTTTTTACGTTGTTTGCGTAAGTCGTTCGCGAATAGGAATTTGCGTAGAATGACATCACTGTCGTAAGCATTGGCGGGTTCCGGTTTAATTTCGAGCATGCGCACTGGGATACCCCAGGGACGGCGCATGCGCAGTTCCAAAAAATCGTTGTTTACATCGGGTCACGACGTATTAACATAAAACACGCCCCCATTAGATCCATTTGAATTCCGCGCCCTTACGCCGCGAGAGATACGCTACGCCGTCGTAACTTATGGCGCGCATTCGTTGAGGATTCAAACTAAAAAAGATAAGTTACGGCGGCGTATCGTATCTTAGATACGCTGCGCCCGGCGCAGATGTCTGTGGATCTGCCCCTTAAAGTATAATTAAAGGAAAAACTTTTTTGGACAGGAAGTAGAAATTTTTATTGCTATCTGTGACCCTGTTAGGGAGATTTACTCTCTCAATTTGTCCTGTTTACCATTATCATTGAAAGTTAACGTAAAATAAAACCCCCAAATTTAGGGTTGTCCCCAGAAAAGTAATATAGGGGAAATCTTCCAATGGGAACACTAGTTCTGATGATCTGGGGGTCCCCAAGGAATTCCCTTAATTTGTAGGGGTTTGCTCTCACTTCCTGTTTGGCAATGGTAAAGTAAGTGCAGGCAAATCTCCACAGTGGTCCACAGATGGTGAAAAAAATAAATCTGAAAGGAGTTATAACCCTCCATACTCTATCCAAAAAAAAAAAAATGTTTTGTCTATAGTTCCACTTTATATTGGATTCTAATGTTTTTTTTTCTTTGTACCAGGCAACTTATTGAGGGTGAGGATAGCAGACTTGCTACATCAGTAAGTGGAGTCTTCCTCCCGGGTAAGATATCAGGAGGTTTGAAAATAAGTTCCACTGAAAGAGTATCCCAGACATTGGAGAAGAAAGAGAGGACAACAGTGCTGATAAAGTAAGTTTGACCAGAAAATAATTTGTGGCATCATCTATTTTGTACTACTTTTTTTGTGTTCTGACTTTTTTTTTTTTTTATGCAGATAATAGTTAAAAGAGAGCAACGAGCTAGCAAGAAGAAGTGATTTTGCAAGAGACGGAAAATATCCATGATCTGTTCTGCAAGACCTTTCTCTAGGTGGCTGGATGCATGATTTTGCCCATTTTATTTTACTAGAGTGTCTGCTGCTATGGAGCCTGCCACTGGTGCTGATTTTTAGCTTTATTATGTTTAACCCTATACACATTTGTATGGCTTTGCTGAATAAATACATGAGCATTCATTATGGCAAACTGATTGGTTTAATGTTCATATACGCTAAATAATGTCTACATTTTAGGTAGTATTTATCTGTTATGCAAAAAAAGTTCTCCTTGCACTTGGGCCTCCGTTTTTAATTTAGCAGCTTGCATTATACTCCAAAAAAGTATAAAAGAATCATTATAAAAATCGTGCAGTGCTGTGAATAATAAAGTACATATCGATAGGTGGTATTAAAAAATTTATCAAATATGTGACATAACATAAGTGCATCAACCTCCTATATATGACATAAACAACATTAAAGTGCAAAAATAAAAGTGTGCACATAATCATATTAAAAACGAATATGTAAAGTATTCATAAACATTCCACATATAATGTGTATAACAAAATCCCCAAGAGAAACGTAAAGGAGACTTAGCCCAGAAGTAATCCTTCAGAACCAACGAAAATTGAATTTTTAACCAGCTGATATACAGCAGTCCATATGTAAGTGAAAATTATCACCAGAGAGAAAACCATGGAAAGCCCTTTAAGAAAGATCACTCCTTACCAGATCATTTTGACCTTGGTTAAGGTGGTCAAACTAGACTTTAGTGGACGAGATGAAACATCAATAGGCTTTAGTAAACATGATGGAACATCAGTGGCCTCATCCCTGGTACCTGTATATAGAAGGTGCTTCAGGCACATGCCTGCCTGTCATCGGGGATATATGTGCTCAATCAGACCTCCGACACTCTCTGCCAGGTTAAAGAGTTCTTGTTATCTTCCTGAGTGCACTTACATGGAGCATTATTGATTGAAGAGCAAAGCTTAGACATCACACGAAAGAAGACTCCATCGATATCCTAAGAGCTGGAGCCCACCTTATCAATCATTGACTAAGGATCTCAGGCTCTGCTTCTACGCGGTGGGTGGAGTTTCCCCAGATATATAATATTATCTGTTACATGGAGAAACAAAGTCACTTCTCCAGGATCATCAACTGCTGATTCTGGAAGCCATTGCTGATTTAAAGCTACAGATCCATAGATAAAAGTAAGTAGAACCAAACATAGAAACAAACTTCAGAATAACATAGTCAAAAAGATGTTGGTAATTTGCATGTGCAGTAAGATGAAGGATTCTTTTGATATGCACCCAACAGTAGGTCAAACCATAGAAATACAGAAAGGAGACCAAAACCAGACCAAAACCGGATGAAAGAGTGCAAGAAAATTTTAATTGTTGGTAAAAAAAAAGGCAAATTAAAATATCCAACCTGTTTCAGGAGCAACACCATTACTGCTTCATCAGGGCTCAACACAGGATAACTCTTGGATAAACTCAGAGAAAACAGTAATTTCACATATCTCTTTTAAAACCAGTGTTAAATTCTCCTCATGAAGTAACAACTTGACAGCAGTTGCTTGGAGTTCAATACTGGTTCTATAGTTGTTGTTTTCTCTGAGTTCATCCAATTTTTATCCCATGTTGAGCACTGATGAAAGGGGAGTGGTGTTACCCACGTGCATTGGAGCCGGAGTGTATATATCAACGAGAGTTGAATCCCTGTGTGTCGGGCATGACACATCACTTTGTAAGTGTACAATTGAAGAGTGTTGATGGTTTTATGCAATGTGGCACCTTCCTCTCTTCCTTTTTTATGAGTATTGCTTGAGCTGGAGATGGATATGAGTATATGAGAAGAGGAGAACCTTTCCAGGGTGGTTGAATGCTGGTCAGCTTTTTACTGTATTAACTCCAGCTCTATTTCATGTGTTTATTTTTTACCACTGTTTAACCTTCATTGGTGAGTACCTGGTTCCTTATTTAATTTTTTAAGGTGGAGGACACTGGGTGCTTTATTAATGCTGCACACACACACTGTACTTGCATATTTGCTTTGGTGTTGGACACACAGATTTTGGAAGAATATATAACTGAATGATTTTGCACTGTTTTGGATGAACTTTTACATATTTTTTATGGACATTATTCAAATATATTTTTATTAGAGATTTTTTTTTGAGAACTTGCCACTTTATATTTATAGATGTATGAATATTATCATGAGATATACATTTTTGTATATATTCGCATATATTTTATTATTACTTTATACATTTTTACATTTTTGAAGGCGATTATAGATTACTTGGCACTTTAGATTTGCATTTTTTCATGAGAGATACATTTTTGTATAATTAATTGTATTTGCACATTTATTTATATGAGTGCGGTTGCTAAATTGTAGTTTGTAATTTGATCCCATGGGAGTCTTTACCAACCGCTGCTCCAAGTTGGGTATATCTGTGGAGTGATACTTTGATTTTTGTTAAGACGCGTTGGCTATTATAATGACTTTTTTTAACAACAGTTAAAACTACCTTGTACTCTTTCATCTAGTAGTGACCTGGCACTCCTTTCTGTGTTTCTAGGGAAACAAACTTAAAGCGGAGGTTCACCCATAGAGAACACATTTTCCCCTTAGATTAATGCTTGTTTTGTCTAGGGGAATCGGCTAGTTGTTTTAAAATATGATCCGTACTTACCGTTTACGAGATGCATCTTCTCCGTCGCTTCCGGGTATGGGCTGCGGGACTGGGCGTTCCTTCTTGATTGACAGTCTTCCGAGAGGCTTCCGACGGTCGCATCCATCGCGTCGCGATTTTCCGAAAGAAGCCGAGCGTCGGTGCGCAGGCGCAGTATAGAGCGCACCGACGTTCGGCTTCTTTCGGCTACTAGTGACGCGATGGATGCGACCGTCGGAAGCCTCTCGGAAGACTATCAATCAAGAAGGAACGCCCGCTCCCGAAGACCCATACCCGGGAAGCGACGGAGAAGATGCATCTCGAAAACGGGTAAGTACTGCTCATATTTTAAAACAAATAGCCGATTCCCCTAGACAAAACGAGCATCCAGCTTTGGGGAAAAGAGGAAAAAAAACACAAATGGGTGAACTCCCGCTTTAACATTTTACACAAGTGATAATAGAAAACTTTAGGAACTGCTGCTCTGCTCTTTATTGTTCAGTTTCAAAACTGGAAAACCTGTCAAGAATTGATAATAACATGGTACAGGATACAAAGAGGTAATTGGAATGGTCTATAAGGCACAAGATATAATAGTGTGCTGGGATACAACATGAAGAATGATAAGCAGGTTACAGAGAGGCCCAGAATAAAGTATAAGACCTCGTACACACGACCAAGGAAATCGTCGGAAAAGACACATCGTTTTCCTTGACGAGTTCCTTGTTAGGAACTCGACAAGCTTGCTTTGCGTAAACACGGTCAAGACAAAATCTCCTCGTTCTTTCTGAAACGCGGTGACGTACAACACATACAATGGCAGGGGAAGTTCGATTCCACTGGCACAACCCTTGGAGCTGCTTTTGCTAATCTCATGTTACTGCGTGTTAAGTAAAAGTTTGGTAAGAGACGATTTGCACTTTTCAGTCTGTTACAGCGTGACAAATGTGTTATCTCCATTACAAACGCTACTTTTATCGAAGGTGCGCTCCCGTCTCATACTTTATTCTGAGCATGCGCGGGTTTCTTAGCATACACACGAACGTGTTTCTCGTCGAAAACCAGCCCGACGAGGAACACCGCAAGGAAATTGAGACTCCCGTCAAGGAAAAAGAGAACTTGTTCTCTTTTTTCCTCGTCAAATTCCTCGACAGTTTCCTCGATGAAAAACATACACAAGACCGGTTTCCTTGGCAAAAAAGCTCTGCCACCAAGTTTCTTGATGGATTCTGTCGAGGAAAATGGTCGTGTGTACGAGGCCTAAGATTTATTGCAGAAGAAGAAGGAAAACAGACAGACAATACTAGATATGAACCAGAATAACTGACTGGGTACTTGAATGAGAATGCCTGTTTCACATGAAAGAACAATTGAGGAACATGGGTCATAATATGTTGCAGTAAGAAATAATGAGTGTATGAGGTGATATTACACATACATTATATCAGGACAGTGAAACTGGACATAATGAAAAAAATAAATAAAATAACAATTACTTTACCAATGGAAACCACTTTCTCCTGGTCCACTGAAGAGTTTTTTGGTAAATAACACAAACAAGTAGAACATGTTTGGAACAAATTAGGTTAGTTATCTCAAATAATAATTTAAAATAGGTGTATGTTTGTTGAAAGATCATTTAGCTAAATGTGCTGGATGTCTAAAAAATGAGGTATAACACATTATAGCAAAAAATCACCAAAATTAAAATACACTGACCCATGTGATTCGTTGTTATTCCATTTTATATAGCAGATTAATATCAGCTTTAATGTTGAACTCCAGGAAAGTAAGGGTAAAATAGATTACTTCTATTGATGCCTGCCCCCCCCCCCACATTTGACTGCTGTTCTGTTTGATAAAACTTTTTTCAGACTCTGATACACTGTAAGCATCAAACTTCAAGTACTGAGACCTATAACTCTGGTTGTAGTACAGCACTGACAACAGGTCACGCTCATAACCGCCTCCATTAAGAATAAGCCTTGTATTCTTTTCACTTCTTTCTGTGATTGGAGGAGGGTCAGATGGACACCATTAACACCCCTCCTCCAATCATAGAAGGCCTTACATTTAATAAAAAGAATACAAGTTTCTTTTCTGAATCAAGAAGGTGTTCAACAAGCAACCTGCGGTGATCAGTGTACTACCATATGCACTCAAGTCACAGTCACTCGGAGCTCACAGTGCTTTGTGTGCTGAAAGAAATAATATTGTTACCGAACGGAGAAGCAGACAAACACTAAGTCCTGAAATGAACACCCTAATACCTAAACCACCTATACAATAACCTTTATAAGTTAACCAAATTCTAACACTTAAAGCGGTATTAAACCTAAAACCAAAAATGTAATATATTGCAAATCATTAAAGCGGAGTTCCAGTCCCCTAAACACTTTTTTTTCTAAAAAAAACGTTCTGCATTTGTCCAAACATGTACATTAACAATTGCATATTGTCATATTTGTTGCAATTTTACTTTCTTTAAAAACTGTTTTGTACCTACTGATCTTGGAAGCAAGCAGGTTCCATTTAAACTGTGGGCATCTGAAGCCCTCCTGTCTTAATTTCCGGGATTTCCTCCCAATTTCGCGCATGCACAGTAATGCCGCTGCACGGCTCTCCGTCTTCCTGACAAGTTGCCATAGCAATGTTGGCGTTGGCGGAAGTTCTCTCCCCATTGCTATAGCAACTTGTCAATCGGACACGTTTGCGTCATTTACTGTCTGTAAATAACACAAGATTTCATCAGTAGGTGATTCACAAGGACTCCTGGGATACATGACGCCGCTATCCCAGGAGTCCTTGGGAATTGCTGAGTGACGTAATTACCTAGGCAGGGAAATGCTGGAAGTGCAGGTAAAACCCTAGAATAAAGGTACATGCCAGAAAAAAAAACGATGTCCATTATTAAAAGCATGATTCATAGGTATGCAAGTGGCATAAAGTAATAAAAAGAGTGGAACTCTGCTTTAAATAGGGTGGCTGCATCAGTTCTCTTTCTTTTTGGAAAAAAGGTTTTACATAAATAAAAGATGATTATTGTAAACACCCTTGTCAGTGTTCAATGGTTTGTTTCTACCCTCCAACTGCTATATCTGAAAGACAGCCTGTTCTGTTGAAAAACAACAGACGTACCGGCAGGATCATCAGGTGAAAATAAAAGAAAGAAAGCTTAAAAAAGACAAGCCATCACATCCAATTGGTAAGCTGCAATATAAGAAATGTTTGCTTTTGGGTTTAATACTGCTTTAAAGCTTAACTCCAAAGAGGATAAAAACTGACCCTTGAAGTGGGGCCTCCCCAACACTGTAAAATGTATTTGCTCTATTTACCTTATGATGTGCTCCCCCAGCAGCTAGCACTGTTGCATGCTTTCCTGTCCTCAAGGATGTTTGGTGGTCCCTTGTTGCGCTCACTTACAATACAGGAGTGCTGGTCCTGCATTGCATGTGATTCCATTGAATTGCTTATGACCTTTGGAGCAGCAAAGAGAAGTGTCTTTGGGGAACTGGTCATGCAGATGGGAGAAGAACGTTTAGTATAGCTGTTTTTTTCTGTTCTCCTAGGCACCAATTAGTTCAGCTTTACCTTTTCACTCACCTAAATCTTACACTTAACCTCCAAAAACATGACCTAAGCCTAATTCTTAATCACCCTTAACCTAGCTAACCATAAAACAAAAGTATCAATGAAACTATAAGGCTATAGTTATGTGAGTGTCTCCAATGATGCATTGCAGTCTGACCATGGATGCTACTGATTCATAGCAGCACCAACATCTTAGTGCCTACTGTCCCTTGTTTCTATACAGTCTACTCATATGCTTTTAAAGGATTCAAATTACAATGTGATTGGGTTTTTGAAAATACTCCTGTGGCCTGAAAGGATACATGAAAGCCACCAATGTACAGTACATGGCTTCCCTTACACCTCCTGTCCAATACTTCTTGTAGTTGGTGACTGTGGTCAGTCCAGATGCAATGGATGAATCTGGAGAAAATCTAGATATTAGCAATTTACTGGAGAGGTTTGGACCATAACTGTGCAGAATGCAGGTTTACAGATTGCGCACAGGAATAATGCAGGAAGGGGAATTGTAGTCAAGGTGAACAGAAGTCAGCAAGAACTTTAGAAAAAGGAGGTTCCAATTTGGGATTAGTTGGGCACCAAAGCAGCAAAACAGCAAGCAGAAGGCAAAATCAGGACACAAGCTGAGGTCAGCAGCAGGAGACATGGGTACTAGAGAATCAGGAGGCAAACCAGGTTAAACACAGTGTAGAAGAAGCGCCACTCAGGTCATGTCAGGGGGCACAGAACTTGACAACCACTGAGCAACTTTTCTAAGGTTTATTGACCCCCTAATAGTGTGATTGGTGCCAAAACCAGTGCTGTTCATACTTGTTCATTCACACACATATGCGTGTGCAAGCGCTGTGACCCTAAGTGCTGGACCATGGGCTGAAATTCGCACATATGCACACATGGAGATTTTCAGGCATGGCCATGTGTCTGACCTTCCTGACAGTAATGGACTTATAAAAGGAAACAAATATAAATGTAAGGATATAACTTTTCATTTCTTTGTGGTCACTTTAGGCCCTTGCTGAAATGCATTATTCTAATATTACTTCTATTTACCCATTTTCCAAGGACCTACAAACTCATGGTGACAAGGAGCAGCTAACTTCAGTGTGTTACACACACTATCCAAATGAAAAAGTGAATATAAGTGCAGTGCTCTAAACAAATACTTACATATACTGTATATTATATCAAATCAATCATGTCCTTATATACATTTACCCATGATCGCCTAATAGATGTATTTATACATATACATAAAAGTGCTAGTGCTTAATGAATCACTTCAATAATAAACTTCCATATTTGTTGAAAATAAAGTGCTCTCCTTGTCTTTTTGTATACCCATATCCTGTAGACTTCAACCATGTGATCACTTCTGTGATGTACTATAACAAAACATTCCAGTGATCAACCATCCATATAGCAAGTTCACAACTAAATTTAAATAGTGCCCAAAACAGTCCCCTGCGGTACAATCCACTTTTCACAGTGTATATATACTCTTTTTATGTCAGATCACCCTTCTGTGACAGAAAAGACTTCCCACACAGTGGACACATGCTCACCTTTTCGGATGGACCTCATAGATAAATAAGGTCTACAGCTCCAATGGTGCAAGGATAAACCACATCAGGTTTTCATTGGTCTCAGGTAGAAAGAAAACATAAGCAAAAACCACAGTGCTCTCTGCAAAATTAGCAATTTCAACAAGTTAAACTCATATATCCCTGTGTACCCATGTGATCCTTAAGGGCTCTTTCACACGGAGCGGATCCGTATTGATCCGCCCCGTGTGTGTCCGTCGGCTCAGCGGGGATCATCTGAAAATCCCCGCTGAGCTGTCGGCGGACAGGGCGGTCCCCGCACAGTGTGCAGAGACTGCCCTGTCTTTCCTCCGCTCTCCCCTATGGGGAATCGGATGAATACGGACCGTGTGTCCGTATTCATCCGATCCGTTCCGCCAGACGGAAGAAAAATAGGGTTTTCTTCCGTCTGAAAAAGCGGATCTTTGCGGAGGCGGATGTTTGCGGACGTTAGCGGATGCTCAATCCGCTAACGTCTGCAATCCCATAGGGAAGCATTACAAGTCCGTAAACGGACCGTTTGTCCGCCCATGTGAAAGGGCCCTAAGAAGTCAATGGGCATAACGTATAGGAAGGTGCTTGAATGATGTCAGAGGAGTGGAGGGGTCAAAGCACATATTTGGAAACATGGCAGCAGCTACACCCGGACTCATTGTCCCAGGCAATGAACACGCAATATTATATGCACAGCAGGAACCTGTTTTGGACACAAAAGTGATTATCTGGCTTACCACTTTATTTTTAATTTAAGACAAGTAGAAATATGGATAAAAGACAGAAGTACAAGATACATTTAGACTTGGCAGTAAAACAGTCCCACAAAGGGAAATTACCAGCCTGAGAGGGCAATGCACACTGACCAATGCAGATGAAAATACGGACCAATAAACCTAGGCCAATCTTGCCCCACGGGTATGTGTAAAAGGCCAGCTTCACTACCCAGGGATCCCGTTGAACCACGCAGGAGAGGGGGGCGTAAAAGGCCTCCATATGACCCGCTCCCACAAAGCACCATGCCCAGGATCCACCGCATCAAACAACTGTCGCCCACAAGGGGTTGAACTGGCCCAGAGCCATTCTCGACCTTAGTCAGTGGGAAAATTGGTATCAGCCTCCAGAGAGGGGGAAAAACAAACTCCCCTAACATGTGGGAATTTTTGGGATCAGAGGAATGTGCAAACGACAACAAATTAAGTAAACAAAATATTTATTTGTAGCAAAAATTATTAAAAATAATAATTGGTTTAAATAATTAGTTAAATATTTGGAAGCCACAAGCAAGACATAAGTCTACTCAGTGGTGATATTGCAGATTGTCTCAGTAGACTCACCTCTTGTTGTGGCTTCCGAATATTTAACAAATTATTCAAGTATTGTTGGAAAAAAGTATTGTTGCCCAAAAAGTCTATCAGGAATTTGGCCTAGTTTATAGCAGAAATCGAACCTCTCCTTTTTTCAGCCTCCAGAGAGGGGACACCATCTAGGAATATACTGACCAAACGGAAAGAGAAATTAAAAAAATCAACAAAAGGGGAAGAAAAAATGTAGGCGCTTTTCTGTCTTCTCATAAAAAGGAAAAAAAAAAGATATGTAATCACTCACATCAATCATCTCTGCTATGAAATAGGCAAAAAAGGAAGGTGGCTACACCAAGGCTGGGTAATAGCTTCCGTCTCACGGGGGCTGAGGTGGAAGACGCTGTCTGAGAAAGGGCTCCGCTAGCTCCAGCAACGCAATGTCTAAACTAAACGACACGTGCTCTGAATAAGAAGCGTATTCCTGCCAGGTAGCCCAGATGCTCTTAAAGCGCTCTTGTGTGCCCTTACAAGTCACCACCCATTCCTTATCTTCTCTGATTACTTTTACCCTGTCAATCCACTCCTTGTGGCTAGGAAGTGGGAGAAACGTAGCATAATATGGCTTAATGTACCCGTCTGGGCCAGGACTCTTCCCACTACCATTCTTCAAAATTGCCTCATTGTTCTATGATTATTATGACAAGCTCTATTCTATAGACGGTTGGTAAAGTAAAGAGGGAAAATGGTGCTGCTAGTGGCAATATGTCACCAATGACAGGAGATGCAGGTCTCAAAGACAAAGATGTCTATGTCGGGTACCTTTATTGGGGCTGAATCCAATGGTGATGGACTCCCCATACACCCCTACTCCAGGAGTCCGGGTGCAGCAAGATACCATATTGCTGTTAAAAAAATGATAGGGCTGTGTGCCAGGGGAATTGTGCCTAGTTCTGGGCCCTCAGCCTCCGCTGGTTTCCAGATATAAAAATGAAATATAAGCTAAAACAGAAGCAAAAAGGAGAGAAAATTTGATATAAAAGAGCTTTGAAGCAGATAGTCAGGATCCTGTGCAGGACAGCCGGCCAGGTAGTGTGTCTATGTCCACTAGTGTGCAATATTGTGTGACAAAATACCTAATATGAAAGGACTAGCTGGTTGCTAAAATATCCTGGTGAATATAAGGCAAATGCTAAGCGATATGTTGGTATAGCAAACCAGAAAAATTACAAAATAAGCGCTAAGCACAAATGATTAAATCAACAAAGCTAAGGAGAAACCAATCATAATATGAAGGTGCAACCACCTCTCAAGACAATAGCCAAAGTGATAGCACTGCAAGTCCCATCTATTCTATAGACGCTACTCTTACCCTGGAGCCAAGGCCTCTAAATTGTCCAATATCCAGGAATTGGCTTTGGCCGTTATTCCTCCCTTAACCAGGGAACAGCAGACAACACTGGAGTCTCCTATTACCCCCACAGAAATTGACATAAAAGTAAAATCTTTACCTAGTGGGAAGAGTCCTGGCCCGGACGGGTACATTAAGCCATATTATGCTATATTTCTCCCACTTCCTAGCCACAAGGAGTGGATTGACAGGGTAAAAGTGACCAGAGAAGATAAGGAATGGGTGGTGACTTGTAAGGGCACACAGGAGCCCCCAGAGGGGGACTGGAGTTTATGTATGTGAGTCTGGACACTTACGGAGAGCCCTGGCTAGCATCCACCCACATTTGTTGCCATGCTCATAGTACTTATGAGATAAATTACGATTCAGTTGGTGCGAAAATAGCTCTCTAAGTTAAGCCCTCCCTGAATTCTGTAAGTCGCTCTAGGGTGGCATCTAAAAAGGTGAGTTGGTTAGCGTTAGGGGCATATACAGTAGCGAAGGTAAACATCTTCTCAGCTAATTTCCCTTTCAAAAAGATATAAAGACCTTGAGGGCCTACCATATGTCCCAATGGCTGAAAGGGGTTTTGTGAATGGCTATGGCCGTGCCTCTAGATTTGGAGACCGGGGAAGTACTTAGAAACCACTGGTTGTATAGGTGAGTGGGCCCCTAACCTTTCCAGTTCCACCCACAGCTTGCTACTCTTATGTGGAGAGCAGAGGCCTCAAACATTATATGAAATTACCTTGAGGAATGCCATGGCAAACCACATGGGTAGACCAACCACCAACAGCCTGGACGATCAGAGAGTAAGCAATGAATTAACAAGCATGCCTTAAGTGCCAAACAAAGGAATAAAAAAATTACAAAATTGAATGGCAAAAAGAAAACCATTAACAAAAAAATTAAAAAAACTGACATGTGCAATTGAAAAGTGCAAAAGCTCACAGTGGACGGGATCTAATCAATCCAACATCTGAAATAGTTGCAGGCTAGGCCCATGGTGCAACCCCACATCAGAGAAGCCCCGGAGCCTCAACCATATTGTCCCATACAGGGTCTACACCATTAAAGGGTGGGCCTATTGGGGGAAACGTCACTTCCGCCCATACGTCTTAAAGAGACAATTTATTTTTGTCATTTTTTCAAATGACACATTTTTTTTCTTGCATTTTAGCCCAAATATGAGATCTGAGGTCTTTTTGACCCCAGATCTCATGTTTAAGAGGAACTGTCATGCTTTTTTTCTATTACAAGGGATGTTTACATTCCTTGTAATAGGAATAAAGGTGATACAATTTTTTTTTAAAGCTGTATAAAATAAATAAAATCAAGAAAAATAAATAAGAAAAAGTCCCCCCCCCCCCCACATATGAAAACTGTGTTAAAACCACACATGTGATGTATGGCCGCGATCGTTAGAGCGAGAGCAATAATTATCGCCCTAGACGTCCTCTGTAACTCAAAACATGCAACCTGTAGAATTTTTTAAATGTTGCCTATGCAGATTTTTAAGGGTAAAAGTTTGACGCCATTCCACGAGCAGGCACAATTTTGAAGCGTGACATGTTGGGTATCAATTTACTCGGCGTAACATTATCTTTCACAATATAAAAAAAATGGGCTAACTTTACTGTTGTCTTATTTTTTTATTCAAAAAAAGTTATTTTTTTCCCAAAAAAGCGCACTTGTAAGACCGCTGCGCAAATACGGTGTGACAAAAAGTATTGCAATGACCGCCATTTTATTCTCTATGGTGTTAGAAAAAAAATTATAATGTTTGGTGGTTCTAAGTAATTTTCTAGCAAAAAAAATTGTTTTTAACATGTAAACACCGATTCTTAAAAACAGGCAAGGTCCTTAAGTGGTTAAGAACCGGACTGAGGATGTTTTGAGCCTCTAAAGCGACCTTTGTTTCTCGCCGGAAGCCAAGGTTGAGGAAGTGGAATGACAGCTATGTCCAATGTGCCTCTCTAATTTGGAAAGTCGACCTTTTCCAACTCCAAGACAGATAGGAAATGTGGGAGGTCATCTTTGTTGCGCAGCATGATTTGCCTACCATCTTTGGTAACTTGCAAGCTAAATGGGAAACCTTATCGGTAGGTTAGGCCTGCTTCTTGGACCGCAGCCAACAAGAGGCACAGTTGCAATGCGCTGCATAAGGGTTCGTCTGGAGAGGTCTTGTTAGAAGAAAAGTGGGCCCCATCAAAATCAAAATATGGTTTCTTGTGCATTTTTTGCATGATGTGGTCTTTGAGTGTATATTTATGAAGCTTACAAATAATGTCCTGAGGATTGTCTGGATCCTCAGAAGGGGACCGCAGTGCCCTATGGGCACGGTCAATTTCAATAGTAGCAGTGTCTAGAAGCTCTAAAATGTCCCAGAATATTCTGATAAGAGTAAGAATGATGTCTCTGGGGGCTGTGGCCTCTGGCAGACCACGTATGTGAATATTTGCTCACCGACTGTGGTTTTTAAATGTATCTAGCTGACATAACAAGGCCACTATCTTTTGATCCTGAACAGCACAACTATCAGGCCGGGTACTCACGACCAAACATGTATGGTGAAAGCGGTCCGTCGGATCGTTTTCACCATACATGTCTGCCAGAGGGCTTCTGTACGATGGTTGTACACACCATCGTACAGAAGTCCGCGCGTAAACAATACGCGGGGCGTGTCCGCGGTGTCGCCATGTCGATGACGCGGTGTCGCCGCGACAATGACGCAGCGACGTGGGCGGCCCGCCTTTAAAATGCTTCCACGCATGCGTCGAAGTCATTCGACGCATGCGAGGGACGGCGGGCGCCTGGACATGTACGGTAGGTCTGTACTGACGACCGTACATGTCCGAGCGGGCAGGATTCCAGCGGACTGTTTTAAAACAAGTCCAGGAATATTTGTCCGCTAGGAAAAGGCCCGGCGGGCAAATGTTTGCTGGAATTCGGCCCGCTCGCGCCCACACACGACCAAACATGTCTGCTGAAACTGGCCTGCGGACCAGTTTCAGCAGACATGTTTGGTCGTGAGTACGGGGCCTCAGTGTTTGGCCAGACACTGATAGAAGTCACAAGACCGCAATATACTGCTGATGACAAAGGGTATTTAGCAGTTTATATTTACTAAAATAATTGTGTTTCCATGTCCAGTGTACTGTGGAAGGCCAGATATAGTGAATGCAGAGTCCTGGGTTTAGTAACACTCTAAGTAAACAAAACTACATTTTGTGCATTTTTCACGGGCTGCTATTCAGTGCTGGAGGGTCCTGGTCACTTAAAATCCTAATTTACAAAGGTGAAGGAAAAATCGGTATTTACTTTTGAACACTGTTAATATATCATCTACTTAAGACATAAGATGCATGTCATGTATTACGGATTTGGCCTATAGGTAATTGCAACTGTTTTAATATTTTTTGAGAAAAGGGGAAGCCGAAGGAATTAGCTAACGAGTACAGGAAAGATAAACAAGATTTATGGCTGAATGATTTGAAAAAGAAAAGGCATACAGGCATTCCCCACTTTTAAGTACACAATGGGGTTTATTTACTATCGCTGGAGAGTGCAAAACAAGGCTCACTTCTGCATAGAAACCAATGAGCTTCTAACCCCGGCTTGTTCAATTAAGCTTTGGTAATAAAACCTGGAAGCTCATTGTTTCTATGCAGAAGTGAGCCTGATTTTGCACTCTCTGGCGATAGTAAATAAACCCCATTGTGTACTTAAAAGTGGGGTATGCCTGTACATTTCAGGCCACTGTACTATATGTGGGTGTCATAAATAGGCTCCACAGATTAGAGGTAATATGTATAATATTCCTGACCATGTGTAAAACATACTATGTGTTTTTTGTTTATGTTACCCATGGCTTTGGATTCCTCCAGACATAGGAGTGTGTTCAGCCATGAAGAAAAATCCAACAGCCCTCTGGCACCTCTAATGTCACCGTACTACTCGAACAGCATCATTTAGCTAAGGGGCTCCTTTTCTCAAAAGGGGAACAATACCAAACTGGACAGGTTTTCTACCCTACCAGATTCATTGTTCCCCCACTGATGGTAAGTAGAAAATATAGGAGAATCCCATAAACCATGTTGTTCCGTGCATAAGGGAAACAGAGTGAGCATCATCTTGTGTGCATGTCATCTCATGTGCATGATTAGCTTTAGATATATAATAAAACAGTTGAAATTGTGAAAATACAGTTGTGCATTTAAGATAAAATTTTGAATTTGCTTCCCTCTACCCCCTTATAAGGAATGTATGTTACACACAAATCATAGATTATGTGCAACCTCAATCTCCCATTGATCTCTGATAGCTGGATTCACAAAGAGTTACGCCAGCGTATCAGTAGATACGCCGTCGTAACTCGGAATCTAAGCCATTGTATGTTTAAGTGTATTCTCAAACTGAGATACACTTAAACCTAGCTAAGATACGACGGCCTGCGACGTCATATCTTAGCTATCTAGTACCGCCGGCCGCTAGGGGCGTGAACTCTGATTTACGCCTAGAATGCGTAAATCAGCGAGATACGCCGATTCACGAACGTACGCTTGCCCGTCGCAGTAAAGATACGCCGTTTACGTAAGGCGATTCCGGGCGAACAAATAGCTGGCCTAGTCAATGTTAAGTATGGCCGTCGTTCCCACGTCGAAATTTGAAAAATTTACGTTGTTTGCGTAAGTCATCCGTGAATGGGGCTGGACGTCATTTACGTTCACGTCAAAACCAATACGTCCTTGCGGCGTACTTTGGAGCAATGCACACTGGGATATGTCCACAGACGGCGCATTCGCCGTTCGTAAAAAACGTCAATCACGTCGGGTCACGAGTAATTTACATAAAACACGCCCCCCTCATCCTCATTTGAATTAGGCGCACTTATGCCGGCCTATTGACGCTACACCGCCGTAACTTAGGAGGCAAGTAATTTGTGAATACAGCACTTGCTTCACTTACTTACCGCAGCGTAGCGTATATGCGATACGCTACGCCGCCTCAAAAGTGAGCCGCCCTACCTGAATCCAGCTATATGACTATAGGGCCAATGCCTGCACACTAAAGCAGAGGCACTTATCTCTAGGTGGGCTGTAAGCATTGCTTAGTGCAGTAGAAGGATGGGCAGTGAACAGCTACTATGCCGCAAATACAATTTGTGTGGACCATTTACTTATTTTAAGACATTGCCAGATTTATGTTAAATTTACAGCAGAACTTTAAAGTGTAAATAAAAGCAAAAATTTTTATTTTAGTTTTGAATAGACTGCAGAGGGATTAGAATGCTTGTCAGTTTTTTTTTGTTTGTGCCCGAATTAAAGAGATTCACCCTCTCTATTTGTCCTGTACACCTTTATTACTGAAAGTGAAAGTAAAAGAAAATCCCAAATTTTGGGTTGTCCCCAGAAAAGTAATAGAGTAACCTGGGGGTCCCCAAGGAATTCCCTTAATTTGCAAGCATTTCTTCTAACTTCCTGTTTGGCTATGGGACAGGAAGTAAAGGAAAATGTCCGCAATGGGACACAGATGGCAAAAAAATAAATCTGATGGGTTAAAACCCTCCCTGAGGCCTCGTACACACGACTGAGAAACTCGACGGGCGAAACACATTGTTTTCCTCGTCGAGTTCCTTGTTAGGCTGTCGAGAAACTCGACAAGCCAATTTTCTCCATTCCCGTCAAGGAAATAGAGAACATGCTCTCTTTTTGGCTCGTCGAGTTTCTCGACAGCTTCCTCGACGAAAATGTACACACGACCGGTTTCCTCTGCAAAAAAATATCTCCCAGCAAGTTTCTTGCTGGTTTTTGCCGAGAAACTCGGTCGTGTGTACGAGGCCTCACTCTATCCAAAAATGAGAGAAAATGTTTTGCCTAAAATTCTACTTCAAAGACGGAGTACTACAACGTAAAAACTATTTTTTTTAACTTGGACAACACATATTGAAATCATTCTTAAATTAAATGTATGGCATTGAAGGTACTTTCTATGTATGATAAAGGTGGCTGAGACCCCAAGGTGGTTAGGAGACAGAAAGAAGGACATTGAGATTTTGCCACCATTTTCATGAAGAGTTATACAGAGACAGAAGAAATCTCATCATACCAAGCTCAGTGCATAACTAAAATAATACTTTTGATTGGATAGGTCTTTCAATTTGATGATTTCATAACCTATGTGCACCTGCCAAGAAAGGCTAGATGTATACACATCTTCAATCTTAGTTTAAAATTGTGGGACTTTTTAGACAATTTGTCTAAGTTCTTCAATAAAGTGCAGAATGGACAGAAAACAGCCACCCGTCTGCTTTGAGAATTTGTATACTTGTATTAGGCGCAGTATTACTAAAGCAACATCATAATTGTTGTGACTGTGGAATTATATCTACAACATCTATATATGTTTAAGCATGCATTTGTGGTTGCAAAGATGAGAATATGTGACAAAGAATTCATCAGACTGTTTGGAAGAGTTTTTGCGTTAATAGACTAGAAAAGTGCATTCTTAAGGACAAGGAGGCAAAAGATCACAAGAGAATGCTTAACAAAATGTTGCTGTCGATGAATCCAACTGACAGCAACAATGGTCAACTGTCAGTCTCATATGGGAATGGTCTTCAAAGGGGCATCTGTAGAAATGTTCTTTGGTGCTTAATGCAGTTGAGAACCTTCACGCATAAAATTGAGAATATTCACTTTTGTTATCCAATCATGTTCAATAATATAAATACGTTTTTTTTTTTTTTTTTTTTTTTACCTGATTAAATAATTAAAGTGAATATTCACACAGTTGATTTTGTGAAAAATCTCAGCTTCTTTAGTAAATATACTTTAGGTGCCTTTTGATCTGTTTTATTCTGGGTGTACCTGTCCTGCTTCTTTCTAAAAAGATTCAATATCTTGATACTAGAGGAATGTTTGTAGGTGAATTATCAATTTATGATCATTTCTGGAATGACCAATAGTTAACTTTGAACATTATGATATATTTATGAAGGCTTGCATCCATGAAGATGAGACTCAGATGCAGGCATGAGAAAGCATGCTTTTAGTTGCCCTCCTTAAAAAAAAAAAAAAAGGTTCAATTGTGTGTATGATGAATGTAAAGAGAAACTAAACCTTCCTATCCTGTGGCAGCCATAAATGGTGCCATCTTAGCCTCTATTTAGATCTGCAGTTGCCAACATGCTGCATGTGTGATCAGCTATGACACCTGTCATTTAAGGGCGTGAAAGTTCCGTTGAGATCTGACATAATCACATTGACAACTGTAATAGTTATCACCAGAGGCTTTTCTTAATTGTAACTGTTTTGGTAAACAGTTAAATCATTGGGTTTAATTAGACTTTAAGATGGGGTTTCTGCTAATTTCCATTGACAACGTATTTAGAAGAATAAGGGCAGTTCAGGCACAAAAGTATAGAACATGAAAAACTGCAATGAAATGTGATTGAAAGTAACAATAAGAATAAATGGAGGTTTACATTGCTGCATATGATCCAAGTCAAAATTCAAATGTATGTCAGCTTACCAAACACAAATGCCTATGTACACAAGCCTTTAGATCACTGCCTAGTTGTATAATAGAATGTCCCTCCCACCGATGGGCTCTAAGATTAGCCTCCGATCAACCACGAAGCAACTATTCATGCCCCCCTTTGCCGGATGAACAGCACAGCAGGCACAAAGATGACAATAATGTTAACTGCCTTTATATGCCACCAGAAATACAGGTGCTTGGTAATTCACAAGTAGTAGTACAAAAGTTTTACTTGGTTGCACACACTTTGCATATGACACACTTATTGTTTCAAAGTTGAAATCATCATTCCTAGCCAACTACATAGAGTAGGGTCTAATAATAGTAGAAACAAGGGGCCAGATCCACAACGAGCGTCCGTAACTTAACTTTTCCTATTTAAGTTACACCGCCACAAAATCTCTACCTAAGTGCCCGATCCACAAAGCACTTACCTAGAAATTTTCAGCGGTGTAACTTAAATCCGTCCGGCGCAAGGCGGGCCCAATCTAATGGGGCGAGTCCCATTTAAATTAGGCGCGCTCCCGCGCCGGACATTCTGCGCATGCTCCAGACGCGATTTTCCCGATGTGCTTTGCGCGAAGTTACGTTGCGCCGAGTTTTGTGAATCGCGCCGGGTAAAAAAAGTTGCGACGGGAAAAAAATTTGACAGCGTCGCGGGAAAGAAGGGTATACTTTTACAAGGTGTACTAACTTTACACTTTGTAAAAGGTACCCTATCTTTGTGTTTGCAAACTAACAATTTACGGAGACTTCACGAAGGGAAACCACGTCGTGGATCTCCGTAAGTGCTAATTTGCATACCCAAAGCGGAATTTCGACGAGAAATGCCCCCAGCGGCGGCCGCGGTACTGCATCCTAAGATCCGACAGTGTAAAACTATTACACCTGCCGGATCTTAAGAATATCTATGCGTAACTGATTCTGTGAATCAGTCGCATAGATAGAAACAGGGGCCCAGATTCAGGTAGCCTTGCGCTTTTTTTACGTAGGCGCAGGGCACTGTCTTTGCCCTGCGCCCCCGCAAATTTTCTGCGCTACCCGCGATTCAAGGAGCAGTAGCTCTGTAAATTGCGTGGGCGCTCCGGCAAAATGCCCGGCGTAAGCGCGCGCAATTTAAATGATCCCATAGGGGGCGGGAATCATTTAAATTAGGCGCGTTCCCGCGCCGAGCGTAGGGCGCATGCTCCGTCGGGAAACTTTCCCGACGTGCATTGCGGTAAATGACGTCGCAAGGACGTCATTTGCTTCAAAGTGAACGTGAATGGCGTCCAGCGCCATTCACGATTCACTTACGCAAACGACGTAAATTTCAAATTTCGCGACGCGGGAACGACGGGTATACTTTAGCATTGGCTGCCCCTGCTATTAGAAGGGGCAGCCTTACGCAAAAACCGACGTACGCAAACAACGTAAACTGCGTACGCAGGGCTCGCGTAGGGTAGTGAATCGGTGTTAGTATGCAATTTGCATACTATACGCTGACCACTACCGGAACGCCACCTAGCGGCCTGCGTAAGAATGCAGCCTAAGATATGAGGGCATAAGAGCCTTATGCCACGCATATCTTAGGCTGCAGTCGGCGTAACGAGCTCTCTGAATCAGGAGAAGTCGTTACGCCTGCGCAAGTAAGCAATTGCGCTGCGTAACTATGGTTACGCAGACGCAATTTCTTCTTGAATCTGGGCCAGGGATACGACGGCGTATCAGTAGATACGCCGGCGTATCCCTTTTGTGGATCTGGCCCAAGGTCTCTACTAGGCATGCTTTGCAGTCTTTATTCCAACCTAAATGGCAATTTCTAACTTTATAGCAAGAAACGACAGTTTTCAATGCCATGAACATAATCCTTTTTTTGTTGGGGGGGGGGGGGGCACACAAGCAGCTTGGCTGGAACCCAGCAGCATGCTCAGCTTCCCTTTTTCTCCCCAGCAGACCCCCAGAATATGACTTATGGAGAATCCCTGAAGTCCAGCTAACACCCTATCTACACTTGTGGTGTTCCACTCAGTGGTGGCTGGTGCTCAAATTTTTTGGGGGGGCGTAAACGAGAAAAAAAAATAGCAGCCTCACTGTGCCCATCAAATGCAGCCACTGTGCCATCAATTGTCACCACTGTGCCATGCCATCAAACGCAGCCACTGTGCCATCATTTGTCACCACTGTGCCATGCCATCAAATGCAGTTACTGTGCCATGCCATCAAACGCAGCCACTGTGGCATCAATTGTCACCACTGTGCCATGCCATTAAACGCAGCCACTGTGCCATCAATTGTCACCACTGTGCCATGCCATCAAACGCAGCCACTGTGGTGCCATCAATTATCACCACTGTGCCATGCCATCAAATGCAGTCACTATGCCATCAATTCGCACCACTGTGCCATGCCATCAAACGCAGTCACTGTGCCATGCCATCAAATGCAGCCACTGTGCCATGTCTTAAACGCAGTCACTGTGTGATGCCATCAAACACAGCCACTGTGCCATCAATTGTCACCACTGTGCCATGCCATCAAACGCAGCCACTGTGCCCCTCAATTGTTGCCACTGTGCCAATTGTCACCACTGTGCCCTTTAATTGTCACCACTGTGCCCATTGTTGCCACTGTGCATGTCACTGTGCCCTTTAATTGTTGCCACTGTGCCCATTATCACCACTGTGCCCATTGATGCCACTGTGCATGTCACTGTGCCCTTTAATTGTTGCCATTGTGCCCATTGTCATCACTGTGCCCTTTGTCGCCACTGGGCCCTTTGTCACCACTGTACCCATTGATGCCACTGTGCCCTTTGTCGCCTCTGTGCCCATTGTCGCCGCTGTGCCCTGTAAAATGCACTTACCTTACTCCTTCCACGTCCCTCGATGTCCTCTCCCGCCTTGGTGACGCTTCAGCCAATCAGGTTACCGATAACCAGAATCGGGGAACCTGATTGGCTGAGACAGGCGTCAGTCTTATCAAAGGAAAAACGTCCAAAAATGTAATGCATAATAGCGATCCAAAAAGCAACGTTTCGAGGTCACGCAGGACCTCTTCGTCAGGCAAAAGATTTTCATTTTTTGCCTGACGAAGAGGTCCTGCGTGACCTCGAAACGTTGCTTTTTGGATCGCTATTATGCATTAAATTTTTGGACGTTTTTTCAATGATCCTTGGTGTGCTGGCGAATATGTGTACATGATTTGCTTTCCGGTTCCCAGCTGGTGATCGTTTCAGCACCCTTTTACTTATTGGCCATTTTCCTGGAAGGTGTGCAGTTGGAATATTTTGTGACAGTCTTATCAAAGGAACGCACCCCCTGTACGTTCCGAGGATAAGACATCCGGGGCTGTACTCGGAAAGCTTATCAGAGTCGCTGGCTCTGATAGGCACTTCCGCACAGCCAACCAGCTGGCAACAATAACATACTGTACATTCATGCAATGCATGAATGTATGTTATTTGCGAGAACCAGAGGGGGCGGCGCATTTTAAGAAAAAAAAAAATCTTAAAGGGCCCGTATTTTTTTTTGTGAACCATTTCTTCAGCCTACACTTTTCTGGTTCCTCCCCTCTTACAAAACCAGATTTTTTTTCTAAAAAATAGGTTAAGTCCTGTAAGCAAATAGTGCATGGATGGGCTGCGGCTAGCACTGTTGGTAAGATGGGCTTCAGGGAGTCAGATCAAGCCTTTTAGCATCCACAGTGCCTTATAGAAAAGAGCCAAAGCCCTTTATAAGCCTATAGGGGACAAACATCGTCCTTCATTATTCACAGTCTTGCAGCTTCTATAGACATGGATATTGTTATGTATAAACACAAAAGCCAGTGCCATTACCCATACAACATACAGATAGCAGAGCTCCCGGGTGCTCTATCCACAGTCGTTGGCTGAGTAAAGTAATGTAGGAAAGATGATCCTCACCCCGGTTGTTGCTCCTAAAAAATGCCTTTTATTGAAAAGCCATAGTGCACAAACTCAGATAAAAATAGTTGACGCGTTTCAGCCCATAAGGCCTTAGTCATAACCACCATTATTAATTAATGGTTCTTTTTATACCAGTTATATGAGCCATATGGTGGGATACCACTTACATAAGATGTATCCTTACAATATGGCACTATTTTGTAACAATTTTAATTTGAAGTAATAAAATTAATGTTTTTAGTTCAGTGGTTATTGGTGCGCGGGTAGGTGCACCCCCGTTTATTGTACTGTATAGCTAGTGCCCCTGTTGGGCATATCTTAATATAGGTACATATCGTTTTTGTTTGTAAGTATAATACCTAGGCAAGAATTATGATTGCCATGTCATACTGTATATCCTCGGGGGGTGTTTTATACCAAATGTGCATATGCACCACACTATTCAATGACATCTAACATCTTTGCATATCTGAACACACAGGGAATTCTGGTGCATGCACACAAATGGCGTCGGTCACTACAATGCTCCGATACCATGGGAATTCCCTGTGTGTGTATGCAGACATGCCATAGGTCCCTGCCAGGTCACAGATGCCTGGAAGAGACATGAGGCACACCTGTACATCTGCAGGATTTTTAAACATGGCGGTATGGAGGAGGGGCTGGGTGAGGGTAATGAAGTTCTTCCTTAAACTTCTAACATAAATGTACCACCATTTCAGGATGGTCCGCTTCCACTTGCCCCAGTAATGCTTCCACTTGCCCCTATAACCTCCCCGCTGCAGTCAAAACACTAATAGTGAGGGACTGATGACCGCACTCTACCATACAAAGAATCCAAAGTCTTTATTGAGAGAATCATAAAAACATGATCACAGCTCCACAAAGACAGGCAAAGACATTAACGCATTTCACAATAGAGCACGCTTAATCATAACAAAGCTGTTTTCTAATTTGAAAATTTCAACTTACTGTATTTATCGGCGTATAACACGCACCCCGATTTAAGAGGGAAGTTTCAGGATTTTTTTTTTTAAATAAACCACTTTGAAGCAAAATAATGGTCAGTGAGCAGTGTGATTAGTGCCCATCTGCAGCCTCAATGCAGCCTGATCTGTGCCCATCTGCAGCTTCAGTGCAGCCTGATCTGTGCCCATCTGCAGCTTCAGTGCAGCCTGATCTGTGCCCATCTGCAGCTTCAGTGCGGCCTGATCTGTGCCCATCTGCAGCTTCAGTGCAGCCTGATCTGTGCCCATCTGCAGCCTCAATGCAGCCTGATCTGTGCCCATCTGCAGCTTCAGTGCAGCCTGATCTGTGCCCATCTGCAGCTTCAGTGCAGCCTGATCTGTGCCCATCTGCAGCTTCGGTGCAGCCTGATCTGTGCCCATCTGCAGCCTCAATGCAGCCTGATCTGTGCCCATCTGGAGCTTCAGTGCAGCCTGATCTGTGCCCATCTGCAGCCTAATCTGTGCCTATCTGCAGCCTGATTTGTGCCCATCTGCAGCCGGATCTGTGCCCCTCTGCAGACTTGCACCTCACTGTAGCCTGATTAGTGCCCATCTTCAGCCTATAAACTTACCAAAATGCAGCCTGTTCAGTGCCCATTTGCATTCTCACCATTGCCATCAGTGTTAGATTATCCCTGCTGTCTCCAAGGGAAGAGGAGGAGCGAGTGCTGCTGAATTACATAGAGCCGCAATCTCCTTCCTGTGTACCCGGCACTCCGTCACTCACAGCCACGCCTTCTGCCCCTGCTCATATGACAGACAGTACAGTGGTTCAATGTGGGGCCAGGAGGCGTGGCTGTGCGTGACGGAGCGCCGGGTACACAGGAAGGAGATCGCTGCTCTATGTAATTCAGCGGCGCTCGTTCCTCTTCCCTCAGAGACAGCAGGGGTCAGCGTATAACATGCACACATGATTTCCCCCTGATTTTAAGGGGAAAAAAGTGTGTTTTATACGCCAATAAATACGGTCATTTAGGAAGTCAGCATCTGACCTATCCACTATCACATAACATGCCTCTCTTTTGGTGACTCAGGCAATCAATTACATTGCTAGATTGAAAAGGATACCCTACTTTGATATTAGTACACGTTAAAGGAAATGGGTGTATACGTTTTTTTTTAAATACATGTAAAAGAGATCAGCTTGATATAAAAGAAAAAAATGTATCAGTATGTGTTTTTGTTTTAAAGACCTGTTTTCTTGCATATTACATGTTTTCTCTTTATTGCAGTGCTACACATTAGCACTTGCTTCACTGCTCCTTCTCTCAAAGCAGGCCTATTGCTAACCACACAGCAATCAACAAATTTGAACTAGATTTCAGTTGTGAAAGACAACTAAAATGGTCAAAGCAGCCTGACAGTAACACTTTAGGTCATTTCCCATTTTTGATAGTATTTTTTAGATTGTATTTGTTTATTTGGTCATTTTTGTGATTGAAAGCCTGACGAATGAGGTCAAAATTGCCTGAAAAATTGCTGTGTGCAGCCAACCTTATTGAAAGCAGTGGAGCCACTGAGAGCTTCCCCTACTGGCAAATTTGCAGATCTCTATACCTTATACAAAAAAACTAAATATGGGAAAGCAAACTTGTGAATAGGTTAAAGGCATGCAAATGTTTAAACACTGCAATAATTCCTTTAAACATGCACACAGTAAACTACTCCTAAAGAGACAGTGGGGGTTATTTACTAGACATGTGCACAGAATTTTTTTTCGTTTTTTTTGTTCTGTTTCGTATCGTTCCGTAGGTTCGTTCCTGTTCTTTTTTCGTAAGACGCCCGTTTTCCTGTTCGTTCCCGTTCGTTTTTCGTAAGACGCAATTTTTTCGTATTCCGATCGTTTCGTATTTTGGTTACAGTTTTATTTTCGTACATGCGGGATGGTACATTATTCTGTTTAATTCATGCTCGTTACTTGTTAGACAATAATTTTCGTGAATTTTCGTCATTTTGTACTTTCGTAAATATATCGCGGGATTCGCGGCACTTTCAACACGCGGCTCATCCATATTAACTATTGTTAAGCCCCATACACTTGGTCAGACTTTTTTAACAACAAACATAAAAACGATCGTTTTACCGAACGTTTGTTCGTTTTTAAACCCCATCAGAAAACCATTTTTGGGTTCCAGGTTCAAAAGTCTGGCCAACTGATCTCCCTTCAGACGAAAATCCACAGAAAAGTTTATTTGGCTTTACTGTACTCAGCACAAAAGAGAAGCTGCTTCACTAACTAACTACACTCACTGCCCATTCAAAAAAACGAAAATTACATCTTATAACAAAAGATTTGCATTCTGTATTTTGAAACCAAATTACGAACAGAAAAAAGGAATTCAGAATACAGAATACAAATCTTTTGTTATAAGATGTCATATGAACATACAAACAGAAAAAGGATTCAAACAAAATACAGAATGAAAATCTTTTGTTAGATGTCATATGAACATACGACTGAAAATCAAAATACGTATAGAACAAGGATTCAAACAAAATACAGAATGCAAGTCTTTTGTTATAGATGTCATTTTCGTTCTTTTGCCGTTTTCGTTTTGTCGTATTTTCGTCGGATCGTTCGTTCGTATTTGCGGTTGTTCGTTATGTGGCTCATTCGTAATCCCGTCGTTTTCGTATTTTGGTGCTTTAATCTTTTCGTATGTACACATTATTCTGCGGGTACGAAAATGAACATTTTCTTACGAAAATAACATTCGTACGAACGGGAATGCACATATCTATTATTTACTAAGAATGCAACATTAGGTGCAAATATACATAGAAACCAATCAGCTTCCAGATTGTCTTGCCAAAGCTTGTCTTGAACAAGCTGAAGTTTCAATCTGAACGGCTACAATGCACAGCTGCACCAGATTCTGAGTGCTCCAGTTTATAGTTAATCTACCCCATTGCTACTCTTTCCATTCAGGGCAAAATGACAGTGTCTGTGAAAAGCCACCCCCAGTAGACATGTGCAAGACGAAAAAAAAAAATGTTTTGTTTAGATTAGTTAATCTAGTTATTTAGTTTTGGTAAATTTAGTTGATTCGTTCAATTTGTATTTGGGATTTGTATTCGGAATTCGTATATTGGGAATTTGAAAAAAGAGAAAAGGGGTATTCCCCACGCTGCCCGTATTTACAGGGATAAGGATACTAGTTGCAGCAAACACCCCATAGGTTAACCGTAACCCAACAATAATACATTTTTAGTAATATTAGTTATTACTTAGAGGGCCACACCACACATTGATTTTTTTTTTCTCTTCAAATTTAACGATTTTTTTGATTCGAAACGTTCAAATTGATCAGATTTTTTATCGGGCAAAACGAAAATGTTATATTTTTTCGATTTGAATGCGGCAAATTGAACAAACACAAGAAAAATCTTTACCAAATGATTACAATGACTCTTTAACCCTTTTCGAAGCCAGAACCCTTTTTGCATTTTTTGCACACTTTAAAAAATACTTTTAGGCCTGAAGATTACACAAAACCCACAAATATTATATATTTTCTGAAAGCAGATACCCTAGAGAATAAAATAGTGGGAGTTGCAATTTTTTATGTCGCATGATATTACCGCAAAGGTCTAGGAAATGCAAAATTTCTGTAAAAACGCACTGACGTGAATTTTAGGGCAAACAAAAGCAATAAATTACCCAAAGTAAATAGATACCCAACATGGCAAACCTTACATTTTTGTGCGCCTGTGAAATGGCGTCAAACTTCAGTATCCTATACCTTCTATAGGCGACGCTTCAAAAGCCCCCTATAGGTATTTATTCAGTGTTACGGAGGAGTTCTTGTGCTACAGTTATTGCTCTCACTCCGCTGTGCGCGGAGATATGTAACATGCATATCGCAAACAAAGTTTTCATACGTGGGCCCCCTGACGCATGCGTTTACGTTTGTGCATATGTGGGGGGGGGGGCTCAACATTTTTTGGGGGGGGGGGATTTTATGTGCTTGGGTGTAACTTAATTTTTTTTGCAAAAGAAAAAAAATTGTTTTTACATAACTTTTTTTTCACCACATAGGGGACAAACAGTCCCCTATGTCAGTGGTCTCCAAACTATGGCCCGGGGGCCAGATGTGGCCCTTTGCTTGCTTTCAAATGGCCCTCAGGCACTATTTTTTTCAAGGACACCCATGAAGGGCACAATTTCACCCAATGACACCAACACTGGGGCACAATTTCCAATAAATGATATCAATGATAGGGCACAGTTCCTCCCAATGACTTCGACAATGGGGCCTAATGACACCGAAGATGGGACACAGTTCCTCCCAATAATGGTGAATTGTTCACTACCACTAATGCTCTGACATTTTGTACTTCCGATGGCCACAGTCCGGCCCTCCTAAAGTCTGGGAGAACAGTAAACTGGCCCTTTGTTTTGAAAGGGTTTGGAGACCCCTGAGCTATAGCACTGCTTTGACACACATATTTTACCAGAATTGGTATCACATTCTTTTTTTTTAGCAAGCTGCTTTTTGAGTCTTACTTACCTAGCACAGATTTTCTACACTGTTTTATTATGTTGGTAATGCACTAGGTCAGTGGTCTCCAAACTGCGGCCCGCGGGCCAGATGCAGCCCTTTTTTTTGCTTTTATCCGGCCCTTGGCACTATTTCATCTACTAATACCAACAATGGGGCAATTCTCCCCACTCACACCAATGAAGATTCACATTTCCTCCCAATGACACCAACATGAGGGGGCCAATAACATCAGTGATGGGGAACAATTCCTCTCAATGACACCAACAATAGGGCTTAATAACATCAGTGATGGAGTACAATTCCTCCCAGTTACACCAATAATGGGGCACAATTACTCTCACTGAAATAAACAATGGGGTATTATTTTTCCCACTGATCTTCGAACCTTTTTTAATCCCACGGGTCACAGTCCGGCCCTCCTAAAGTCTGAAGGACAGTAAACTGGCCCTTTGTTTAGAAAGTTTAGAGACCCCTGCCCTATGCAATGATTTTTAAGTGACAAGTTCTCTTTATTGAGATATGCAGGATCTAATAACCCTGCATGTCTCCCCTGTACTCCACTGAATGTTTTGAAATGCAGATCGAGCCGGGGACACCAAGAGCTGGACCCGGAAGTGATGTTAGAGACGTCGCTTTCCAGGTCACAATAAGAAGGAGAATAGAGCGTTCACGTGTCCGCTCTTCTCCTTCCCCTCTGCCCGCCGGCACCTGCCATGGCAAGCAGAGCCCAGGGAGCATGGCAGGGTGTGGTGACCAGGGTGCGCTGGTACCGGGGTGTATGTGAGCAATCGGGTGTCTCTCCTTAGGAGTCTGCCTGTCAGTTTTACACACAATCCCGGTGACTGCAGCTACCGAATTGTGTGTGATACCCCCCCCCCCCCCCGTTACGTTGTACAGATCTGGCGGCAAAAGTGTTAAATCACCTTTGACTTAAGAAAAACAGCATTATTTCGAAATGGTACTCTAATAACACACAGTCTTTGATTTCAGAAACATGTTTACAGTTCAAATTCAAATGGAATTCAATATAAATTTTGATTAGAATTTCAATTCGAATTTCGGAAATACGAATGAAATTTGTTTTGTTATTCGGAGCATTCGGCAAACTTTGTTTATACTGTAATTCAGGTATTCTTAGAATAACGAAAAATGTGTCCAAATATTATTTCGGGGCGAAAAGAAACCGCACATGTCTATCCCCAACACTTCAGCTTTTCCCACACCGATACTTACCTTTTCAGCAATCCCCTGCTGCTCTTCCTCTATTGCTGGCACCAAAATATCAGGAGTTGGCTGACTGCATAATAGAAGTCAGCAGAGCTTCACCAACTTCACTAACCTTAGTTGAATTCTTCACTGACATTGGCTGCAA
Organism: Rana temporaria; assembly: GCF_905171775.1. Lineage (NCBI taxonomy): Eukaryota > Metazoa > Chordata > Amphibia > Anura > Ranidae > Rana > Rana temporaria. Next base: position 252,806,752 of record NC_053492.1, read on the forward strand.
AAATTACATTGTTGTTTTTTTGGAAAGCTACCACCATCTTTCATTTGAGTTCATTGAACTAACTTTCAATCCTACAGAAAATAAAACCTTTGTATGACTGCTTTTAACCATTTTGCTGCAGAGCCGTATTTTTTATTTTTTTTGCACACATGCTAAAAAATCGATTTAGTTAAAACTGACAAACCACTGCCTATTTTCTAAAAGCAGAGACCCTGGAGAATAAAGTGGTGGTAGATTACATTTTTTTTAACTCAGTATATTAGCACAAACGTTTATAAAGCAAAACGTTTCTGTAAAACATATACTAATGTTAACTTTAGTGCACACAAAAGCAATATATTACTAATTTGCTTTGCTAAAATATACAAGATGAGGTTGTGCTGAATAAATGGATACCTAACATGTCAATCCTCAAAATTGTGTGCGCCTGTGAAATGACAATGAATTTTGGTATCCAAAATATTCCATAGGTAATCTCTCTATGACCTCTAGTGGCCTCTATGATTAAAGCGGACCTACACTGTATGTGAGCGCCACAAAACAAAAACGCTATTTATTTTTAGACAAAGCAAACTCACCCATCCATCCATGTATTCATGCTTTATTTTTCTAAGAAATCACTTTAAAAACCACCCTAGCACTTCTGTCTGTGGCCATCTTTAGTAAGGAAAGATGGTTCATGTAGGATTTACTTCCTGGAATCCATCTGCCCTTAGCTCAGGCATGCAGACAGGAGGGTATGCATAGCTGAGAAAACCCTTCCTCCCCTCCTGAAGACTTCTGGTATGTATGGTATAATTTACCCAGTGCTGGAAACCAGGAAATAACAGAAGAAATGTAAGAAAAAAATGTAATTACGATATACTTTCCTATATATTTAATAATGTTAGCATCATAAGGATTAAAAATAGCCATTGTTGATTGAGAGAGTCAAGTTCCGCTTTAAGTGGAGAACTGATATAAAGCCAATTCTCATCATCCATTCAGAGTCCAGATTTTATACAGCTTGTTTGAGCCGTCAGAAAATAAAGGGCGGTGAGCTAAAATTAAACTCTGAGAGCTCAGTGAGGAGAGCCCTGAGAGCTGATTGGAGGAAAGAGACACCCCCCCCCTTCCCCATTCACACAGCACACGGGAACAGAGCTGAAGCTGTCAATCAGCTGGAGGTCCCTCCCCTGTCACTTTTTTTTCTTGGTTTTAGGAAAACTTATCACAAAAGATTCATGCTGATAGCAGAGGAACGAAGGAGCAGAGAGAAATTACCTTTAGTGCTCTTAATTTAAACAAGTACACACTATAGTGGAATATTCTTTGTATATATTTCATGTCTGAGGTTTTACAACCACTTTAACTTTATTGCTATCACATAGGGGACCAATAGCTGCTTATGTGATAACATGCATACTTTGACACATTCTTCTTATTAAGACATTAGGGGTCTATTGATCTTGTCTCAAAAATGTAGAAATATGTCAGGAATATATCTCAAGAATTTAATAATATGTCTTGTGTCTTGTCCACACTTCTGTGTTATTTTTAGGGACCTAATTAGCTCCCCCAGGTCTTATCTTTGACTCTAGAACACAGGTGTCAAGCACAAGGCACATGGGCTGAATCCGGTCCTCCAGGCCATTTCATGTGGCCCTCACGCCTCTCCTGCAGCTACAGGAGAGCTCCGGCCCTCCTCTGGTCCTACTCCAGACCCTTACTTTCTGCTTTCACGCAATGCATCCAGCTTCTTCCCAGCAGCAGCATAAGGACAGGGGGGAGCACTGTAATGTAAGGGAGAGTGGGGGACTCAACTTCTGATGGTGAGGTGGCTCTTGACATCTAATGTAAAGGGGAGGGGATGCGCTGGACATCTAATCTTACAGATACAACCGGCCCTTTTGAGGACAATCATAATGCTGATGCGGCCCACAATGAAATTACGTTTGACACCCCTGCTCTAGAAAAAAAAGCTGATGTGGACAATGGAAATGGATCAGGAGTTGAGCAAAAGACAACTGGGTAGGGCTGAACCATTCGTTCCACAAAAATATGTATTGTCTGCCCGCATCAAAAACTTATAGTGATATTAAACGCACGCTGTTTAATTTACATGGTCCTTTCTAATTCTGTATGTGGATGATGGATGGCACTCTAATTATTTTAATAACCAAACCCCATCTAGTTACCCTTTTCCTACTCGATTTACAGCTGTCACATGACCCAGATCTTTCCCAGCCTGCCTGCAGGGAAACATAAGCAGGAGGAGCTTCTTGTCCTCTGCTGCTGATCACATGGTCAAAATAAAAAACAGCCTTTGGGATACAGAGTAAAAATACAAATGTAATACACGCTATATTGTCAAGTATTGGGACGCCTTTATACGCACATGAAATTTAAGTCTTAGCCTGTAGGGTCGTGAGGTCAGGAACTGATGTTGGATGAAAAGGCCTGGCTCGCAGTTTGCGCTCTAATTCATCCCAAAGGTTTTCCATCGGGTTAAGGTCAGGACTCTGTGAAGGCCAGTCAAGTTCAGTAATGGCTGGTGCTTTATTTTTTGGGGGGCGGCAAACAAACCACCCGACCACCCCCCCATTCAGTGAGTCTGTCGGTGGGTCAAACCTCCCTTTTTTTTGGGTGGGTGGCAAACAACCTACCCCCTGCAGCACCTCAAACTCCCCCACTGTCTGCCGGTACAGCAGCACTTACCCCATCTAGGCGGTGGGGATCAGGCATTGGCGGGCACATCGCGCATCGGCAGTACATTGGGCAGTGGCGGGGGTCTGGCATCGATGGGCACATCAGGTATCAGTGCACATCAGGCTGCAGCGGGCACCGGGCAGTGGCTCCTGTGTCTTCTCCTCCTCGCTTTTACTGTGCATCTCCTTCCCTCCTCTTAGGTGTCCAATAGGATAGCCTGTCCTTTCAGCCAATCGGGTGACAGGTATCAGACCCGCTTCCCGATTGGCCGGGAGGAGGATCAGTGTTGCAACAGCAAATATTCATTTACTGTTGCAACACACCTGGGTGGGCTCCAGACACAATGCGCTGTGCCCTGAGCCCACCCTATTTTGAAGTCTATTAGAGCCTCTGGTTCTAATCAGGTGCTTCAAAAAACACAGCCCGTCATAGGAATTCATGTGCCCGGTGTCCTGAAAGGCGCCGCTTGCATGGATAGGGAGGGCGGTGGTGGTGGATAGGAGAGGCGGCCTCCGTGTGCCCACATTGTGCCCTACCGTCGCTCAGTGGATTGCCGAGCAAACACCCACCCCATTGCTTGCCCATCCGCCCACCAACCTTGCATTTTCCCCATACAGGTCGCGGACAGCTTCGGCGGCTTCCCCTTGTGTCTTCTCCTCGGCACCTTCCCCCTGTGTCTGCTCCCAGCCAATACGGTTGCTTCTCCTCTAGGCCAATCCGGTTTTGAGGCCTGCTTCCTGATTGACTGGGAGGAGAAGCAGCAAGACAATAACGAATTTTAATTTGCTATTGTCACACAACTGGGTAGGCTCGAGTGCAGTGCAATCATCTCAAATTTCCTTTAAATCTATAAAAAAAAAAAAAATAATCACCTTTGTATAGCTAAGATAACAAAATAATAACATTATGTATATTCACCTAGCAGTAAGAAGGGTTGCTGGTTCAATTCCCAATCACGACACTACCTGCCTGGAGTTTACATGTTCTCCCTGTGCCTGCGTGGGTTTCCTCCGGGTCATCCAGTTTCCTACCACACTCCAAAGACATGGTAATAGGTTAATCAGATCCATTCTAAATTGTTCCTAGTATGTATGAATGGAAGTTAGGGACCTTAGAGTGTAAGCTCCTTGAGGGTAGGGGCTGATGTGAATGTAAAATGTATATGTACATACCTCCCAACTTTTTGAGATGGGAATGAGGGACACCTACCAGCAAAAGTATGCAGGCATAGGACACACCCCTCACTACACCCCCTTAAAGGAAAATTGTACAAAAAAACAAGATTGGTTAAACCCACAAGTGCTTTTTTTACCACTACTATTCCTTTATATTAGCTTTTGGAATTTACAAATGCAGCAATTTAGAATTTGGATGAAAGGTTTAGTGCTGGGAAACACTTTTTGAAAGATAAATAGTGCATTTTTTATACAACTATATAGATCAGACCAAAATGAGGGACAAATGTGGAGGAAAAGGGAACAGAGGCACATTGCTCCAAATCAGGGACAGTCCCTCGAAATCAGGAACAGTTGGGAGCTATGTATGTAAAGCGCTGCATGGGTTTCCTCCGGGTACACTCTGTTTTCCACCCCCACTCCAAAGACATGCTGATAGGTTAATCGGATCCTGTCTAAATTGTCCCTAGTATGTATGAATGTGAGTTAGGGACCTTGTAAGCTTTTCGAGGGTAGGGACTGATGTGAATGTACTATGTATATGTAAAGCGCTCTGTAAATTGACGGTGCTATATAAGTACTGTATATATTCGAGTATAAGCCAACCCGAATATAAGCAGAGGCACCTAATTTTACCACAAAAAACTGTGAAAACATATTGACTCGAGTATAAGCCTAGGGTGTCCATCTGCATGCCTCACTGTGCCTCACTTTGCCTCACCGTGTCCATGTGCATGCCACACTGTGTCCATGCCTCACTGTGTCCATGCCTCACTGTGCCCATGCCTCACTGTGTCCATGCCTCAGGCCTCGTACACACGTCCGAGGAACTCGACGGGCAAAACACATCGTTTTGTTCGTCGAGTTCCTTGTGAAGCCGCCGAGGATCTCGGCGAGCCAATTTTCCCCATTGACTAACGAGGAAATAGAGAACATGTTCTCTATTTGGCCCGACGAGATCCTCGTCGGCTTCCTCGGCCAAAAGTGTACACACCACCGGGTTTCTCGGCAGAATACGGCTCCGATCGAGTTTCTGGCTGAATTCTGCCGAGAAACTCGGTCGTGTGTACAGGGCCTGACTGTGTCCATGGCTAGACTGACGTTTAACATGGGAGTCTTTGGAAGGGGTGCCCAGGTTTAAAAAATCGGTGCTCCCCAGCCATAGGTCCCCCAGACAAAAAACTTTGCACACTTGTAGAGGAGAAATGGGGCTACATGTGTGCTACGTTCCGGGTCCAGGGGACCTAGGACCGGCTGGTACTGGGTCCCCAAATTCACCAGAGAAATGACTGTTTAACATGGAAGTCTATGGAAGGGGTGCCCGGCTTTGAAAAATCGTTGATCCCCGGCCTTAGGTCCCCCGGACAACAAACTTTGCACACTTGTAGAGGAAGGATGGGGCTATATGTGTGCCAAGCGGGTACCGGGTCCCCAAAGTCCGGGAGATCAGGCACAAAATGGTGACTTGAGTATAAGCCAAGGGGGGCATTTTCAACACAAAAATATTTGCTGAAAAACTCGAGCATATACGGTACCTGAAATAAATAAATAAATAAATAAATAAAATAAAATATCTGATTTAAAAAATAAATAAATCAACCTTTGCATAGCTGCCTTTAAGCTTGTTTAGCATCCTCCTACCTAGCCAAGTTATATGAAAAGCAAGGCAAGAAGATGCCCCTAACCTGATGGCTAATTAATTTAACACAGGCTCACTGATCTGTAAAATATGATTATTTACAGTAATACAAAATGTAAGCCTTTGGGTAATCATCTATTAAAAAGTAGATAGCAAAACTGTCCTTTGTAAGATCTCTTTAATATTACCAAGAATAACAATCATATCCATAATTACAAGAATCACCAGACTTGATGGCAGCATCACTGATGGTCCAGGATTGTGCAGCGGGGCTGGGAGCTTGTTTATTGCATCTGCTTGAATGCTTTTGATTCAAGCGAAGCAGCTGAAGACTGGAGTCTCCCTGATGTTTCCGAGCCGAGAATTTCTCACGCACACATCCCCGTCTCCTGTGTCTGCTGTTCTGCCAGGGCAATATGTTCATGCAGAAATGACATAGTCACCAAGCCTGTATGCAGCATGTGAATTCACAGGCCAATAAAATCCATCTGCTTGAGCTTGCTTTTTTCCTACATTATCATTTGTAAATTGTCTCAACATTGCTACGTTGGAAATTTATAGTCGTAGGCATGTTAGTATTTTATGGAAATGGCTTGATCAAGGCCTTTAATCATATGAGTGATTAATATCTTGGTTACTTAAGCTTGCTGTAGACAATGACATTGAACCGGTAGATTAATTCACTTGTAGACTCTGCCAAAGAGGTTTCAACAAGTTAACACATTCTTTTTAAGCCTCTCGGAGGTTCTAAATGCCAATGAATACCTCAATAAGACTTTCTTTAAAAGGCTTTTCCCAGATTTACCAGGTGATTAACTGTGTGTCACAGTGGAGGAAGAATGTTTGTGTAGGGCCACTGATAGAGACCTGCAGTGAGTGCCTTGTGAATAGAGCTTATTTGTGTGCAGGGAGCTGTCAGTGGTGCTGCTGAGAATCTGAATGCCGCACAAGTAACAGTGCTTGCTGGCTTGACAATGCCACTTCAATGCTTCTATTCAACAAGTGCAACCGCATTTACTCTTTATAGCGGGGAATCACATTTCAAATGCAGCAGCTCCATCAATATCCCTCTTACAGCTTCATATGCGTGGCAGCCCTGTCACTGTCACCAGCATGATGTGATTTAGGTCATTCTATTCAAGTAAACTCAACTTATTAATCTCTAACCAGTAATCGATGTTCGCTGCTTGTAGATACTATTCCATTACTGGATAATTCCACTTGTAATAGCCTGAAAAATGTCAAATAGGCAAATCCTTTACTTAAGGAAACTAACATATTTTATAGGAATGTATAGTACTATGTTGACATGGCTCAGGCAAAGCAATAATGCTGTAAAGGAGAGCAACAATATGCTGTGATCTTCCATTGTTCTATATCTTTTAAATTTAAGGGGTTGTAAAGGTTTGATTTTTATTTTCTAAATAGGTTACTTTAAGCTAGTGCATTGTTGGTTCACTTACCTTTTCCTTTAATTTCCCTTCTAAATGTTTTTTTTTCTTTGTTTTCTTTGTCTGAATTTCTCACTTCCTGTTCCTCCTCAGTAAGCTGTTCAGTAAGCTGTTCTAAATGACTTTCCACTGCTCGGATGATGGTAGAAAGCTCACTGAGGAGAAACAGGAAGTGAGAAATTCAAACACAGAAAAAAAATACATTTAGAAGGGAAATCGAAGGAAAAGGTAAGTGAACCAACAATCCACTAGCTTAACCCTCCTGGCGGTATTCCCGAGCGTGACTCGGGGTGTTTTTTTTGTGCTGAAATCGGTATCCCCGAGTCACGCTCGGGGTAGCTATGCAGAGCCTGCAGCACGCGCTGGCTTACCTTGTTCCTGGATCCAACGATGCCACCGCGCTGTGTGAGCGAGCGGGACCTTGCTCGATTCACACAGTGTCCCCGTGTGCCGTCGATCTCCGTTCCCTGCGATGTTACGACGCACGGGGGCGGAGATCGGCGCCAAATTCAAAAAGGTAAACAAACACTATACATACAGTATACTGTAATCTTATAGATTACAGTACTGTATGTAAAAAAAACACACCCCCCTTGTCCCTAGTGGTCTGCCCAGTGTCCTACATGTACTTTTATATAATAAAAACTGTTCTTTCTCCCTGCAAACTGTATATTGTCCATAGCAACCAAAAGTGTCTTTTTATGTCAAAAATGGTTTTAGGTCAGCTAGAAAACAGCGATAATAAATTATAATCACTTGCAGAATTGAGCGATAGCGATTTGTGGGAAAATTCGTCATAAAAAAAATAAAATAATGACAGCAACAATTTTGCAATTGAGCAAATTTCAGTGATTTTGAGTTGATTACATTATTGAAATTTTTTTATTAGAATTATATTATTATTTGTTATAATTATTTATAATTATTTATTATATTATAATTTATAATTTTGTTTTTAAAAAAATGTCATACCTGGGATGCCTACTAGACTCTTGTTTGGACAGATTTAAGTGAGTTATTCCTAAAAATTACAGGCCTACAATATATAACGCCAAATTTCCTTGCAAATAATGGTACCGCTTTCAGCATCTTTTTTCTGAAATAATCATACCGCCAGGGAGGTTAAAGGAACCAATTTAGAAAATAAAAGCCAAACCTTTACAACCCCTTTAAGGAAAGTTTCATTCTGATTGCTTTGCATGATGGGTTTTTTTTACTGGCTTTTTAGATAAGCTTTATTGAGTGAAATACCAGAAGATCGATAAATTGAGTGTACTCTGCGCAAATTGATAAAAATTATCTAAATAAATTTACAAAGCTTCTCCCCTAGAAGAGTGGTGTGCTCCTAGTGATATAAATGGAAAAATAGGGGGCGCTATAGTGTTTAGAACATACAAAAATAACATACAAACTCAAGCCTTGTACACACGCTCGGTTTTCTCGGCAAGAACCAGCAAAAAAACTGCTGGCAGAGCTTTCTTGCTGAGCAAACCGAGCGTGTGTACAAGGTTTTCAGGTTTCTCGTCTGGAAATCTTCCCAGAATTTCGACGAGAAAAATAGAGATCCTGCTCTCTATTTTCTCGTGGAGATTCTTGTCGGCCTGTTTCCCGACGAGAAACCTGAGCGTCTGTATACTTACCTGTCGCCGTGGAAACCCGCGCATGCTCGAAATTACTTTGACGCATGCGCAGTAGCTTCCACGGCATAGGTAGGGTGAAGTAAGATGGCGGCGACAGCATTGAATGTGACGAGCGCATGCTTTCAAGAGAACCGTGGTTCTTTTGAAAGGTCAGTGTGTACACTCGGGTGGCAAGAGATTCTTGCCAAGAATCTCGTCGGGAAAAACAACGTTTTTTTTCCTGACTAGATTCTTGCCCGTGTGTACGAGGCCATACTGTGATATTATCGTCAAATGACTGATATGTGATCCTTCACCAGACTGTGATAAAACACCCAAAGTGACTAGATATGTAGTCTGCTTACCAGAACAAATTGACTTCTTTGTCTAGAAAGAAAGTCAATCAGCGCTTATGCAGGATTGTACCTGCTCACATTGGATTAGCTGGAGATATATGTAAACCTTCCTCCTTAAAAGTATCGGCCGGATATGCAATAAGAATGGAGGACATCCATAGTGTAATATAGTTTATTAAAAAAATATTACCAAATGGCTACTTACATTTAAAAGTGCCTACTTGTCTAGCAAGATGAGTAGGGACCGCCGAGATCGCGTACACCTCCGTGGATGGCGTGCGTTCCACCTGCTCCACAACAGCTACCAGCAGGGCCGAAAGCGGCGTGAATCGAGTGACCAGGTACCGCCTCGACGTACGTTTCGTGATTACTTCTTCAGGAGGCGTTAAATACCAGAATATGTCAACACTAGCTACCAATGTGATCATATGCAATTCAATATATATATTTTGAAAATATTTTTTATTGAGTTTTTGTGTGAAAAAAGGGTTACATAACACAGCCTCTGGGCTTACGCTGGCTGAGATAACAAACATTATATCAATCCTACAGATTTTAACCTATTCTATAGAAACGACTTGTGTCGTCAAAATAAAAAGGTAAGGGGAAGGATAATGGATCATGTTCTTTTTTTATAAATTCTTTATTTTATCTCTGTTTTCCTTTTTTTTCCACATTAAATGGTTAATACTATAATGTTACATTTACAAACAAATAAACATTTCTGAATTCCGTACATTAGTACAAATAATATTACCATCATGTTCTTCAGGTGACCACTTCAGGAAGAGGTGCAATTTAATATATTTAATAAAAAAAAAAAAAATTATAAAAATAACAATGATAATAAGAAGACCTAATTATAATGCCTCTTGCACATAGATGTTTTTCATCATCACATTGGAGAAAGATTAATATTAGTATTAGTGCTAGTATTAGTAGTCATATAACTATTATTAATAATAATAATAATAATAATAATAATAATAATAATAATAATAATAATAATAATAATAATAATAAATAAGAAGAATAATAAGAATAGTTGTGAATAATAATAATAATAATAATAATAATAATAATAATAATAATAACAATATAAATAATAATATTCATAATAATAATAAGAAAAAGAAAAATAGCAATACAAATATTATCAACACTGTAATAATGTGTGTAATCCACTGGGGTGTCACATTTCCTCTGTTCTTCCACTATTCATTACAGTATTTGTTATAGTATATCTAAAGCCAAAACTTTTTTTTTTTTTTGGCTAGACTAGGGAATGTTTTTAAAATGTTTTTACCTTTCTTTCTTTCTTTCTTTCTTTCTTTCTTTCTTTCTTTCTTTCTTTCTTTCTTTCTTTCTTTCTTTCTTTCTTTCTTTCTTTCTTTCTTTCTTTCTCTATTTCCCTTTCTTTCTTTCTTTCTTTCTTTCTTTCTTTCTTTCTTTCTTTCTTTCTTTCCCTTCCTTTCTTTCTTTCTTTCTTTCGCCCTCTTTCTTTCTTTCTTTCTTTCTTTCTCTCTCTCTCTCTCTTTCCCTTTCTTTTTTCTTTCTTTCTTTCTTTCTCTTTCTTTCTTTCTTTCTTCCTTTCTCTCTCTCTCTCTCTCTCTCTCTCTCTCTCTCTCTTTCTTTCTTTCTCCCTTTCTTTCTTTCTTTTTTTCTTTCTTTCTTTCTCTCTCTCCCTTTCTTTCTTTCCCCCTCTTTCTTTCTTTCTTTCTTTCTTTCTTTCTCTCTCTCTCCCCCCTTTTTTTTCTTTCCCCCTCTTTCTTTCTTTATTTCTTTCTTTCTTTCTCTCCCTCCCTTTCTTTTTTCTTTCCCTCTCTTTCTTTCTTTCTTTCTTTCTCTCTCTTTCTTTCTTTCTTTCTTTCCCTCTATTTCTTTCTCTCTCTCTCTTTCTTTCTTTCTTTCTATCTCTCTCTCTCCCTTTCTTTCTTTCTCAGTATATATAAAATAATATAAATAAAATGTTTTTACCTTTCTTTCTTTCTTTCTTTCTTTCTTTCTTTCTTTCTTTCTTTCTTTCTTTCTTTCTTTCTTTCTTTCTCTATTTCCCTTTCTTTCTTTCTTTCCCTTCCTTTCTTTCTTTCTTTCTTTCTTTCTTTCTTTCTTTCTTTCTTTCTTTCACCCTCTTTCTTTCTTTCTTTCTTTCTCTCTCTCTCTCTCTCTCTCTCTTTCCCTTTCTTTTTTCTTTCTCTCTTTCTTTCTTTCTTTCTTTCTTTCTTTCTTTCTTTCTTTCTTTCTTCCTTTCTCTCTCTCTCTCTTTCTTTCTTTCTCTCTCCCTTTCTTTCTTTTTTTCTTTCTTTCTCTCTCTCCCTTTCTTTCTTTCCCCCTCTTTCTTTCTTTCTTTCTTTCTTTCTTTCTTTCTTTCTTTCTTTCTTTCTTTCTCTCCCTTTCTTTCTTTCTTTCTTTCTTTCTTTCCCCCTCTTTCTTTCTTTCTTTCTTTCTTTCTTTCTTTCTTTCTTTCTTTCTTTCTTTCTTTCTTTCTTTCTCTCTCTCTCTCTCCCCCTTTTTTTTCTTTCCCCCTCTTTCTTTCTTTATTTCTTTCTTTCTCTCTCTCCCTCCCTTTCTTTTTTCTTTCCCTCTCTTTCTTTCTTTCTTTCTTTCTTTCTCTCTCTTTCTTTCTTTCTTTCTTTCCCTCTATTTCTTTCTCTCTCTCTCTCTTTCTTTCTTTCTTTCTTTCTTTCTATCTCTCTCTCTCCCTTTCTTTCTTTCTCAGTATATATAAAATAATATGCAAAGTGGTTGGAGGGAAGCTTAAGAATGGCAAAGATGTTTTTATTACAAATTATGTGAACAGACTGTAGTTCCTCTTTATTTGAACAAGCTTAAGTTAGAAGCTGATTGGCTACCATACAGAGCTCCAGTTTTAATAAATCAACCCCACTGCAACAAGTTTCCCCGTTAGGGGATTTTATTCTTGTTCCATTAACAATTTAGGTTTTTAGTTCCCTTTTCATCCTGCTTACAATGACTATCAGGACAAATGCATATCATGAAACTTCCCAGTGGAGACACACACAAGAAATAGAGGTTGTATCCTTTTCCTAATTTCTCCAAAGTGAAAAAAACACAAATTGCCTTTAGATCCATTTTCAGGTGAGTAGCTCACAGGTCCTCAGGGGAAGACAACGAGTAGAACCCTGAGCCCCTGCCTTGTGCTAGTATCCCAGGGGTGGGATTCTGTGCTCCACATATCTACATTGATTGCTCTAATGTAAAGCTGTTCAGCAGTACATAATAAAGAATGCTAATCCCAGCTGCTCTCTTCCCAGGCACATAGAAAGTCGCATTAGGCTTTAGCAGACGGAAAAGTGGTTCAGAGCAGCATGAATCCAATGCCCCCTCGAATTTGTGAAAGTTAATTGCTGACAAGAGGAGAGGTTAAAGGAATATCCCATTCATTGTACAGGGCTGTGACCAGGCCAGAGTGGGAGGTAGGAAGCCAGGTGCTGCCCGGTGGCATCTTTCAGCTCTACATATTATGCCTTGTGAAAAGTGTGGCCTTTCTGAAGCTCATTTCCATCTGTGGATGTGGACCACAGAAATTCACAAGAACCCACCAGTCTCATATTCTCTCTCTAAAAAAAAATGTATTTTCCCTAATCTGTATTTTTATAGATTGGGAAAGTTGGGTAAACTCTAAATGAATTATGATTCAACATGTTATAGTCACTTAGTGGGGCAAGTTACGGAAAGGAAATGTGGTGAACCTGTTTTTTCAAACATCCAATCATGTGCACATCCTTTTTTATTTCGTACATAAGGGGATGTTGTTCCCTGCACTTCAGTTCATTTTACTTTAGTAAATCACCTCAAGTGGGTAAATGGGAATAAGCTTAAGTCCATGTTCACATCAGGTCGTTTTGACATGTGATTTGACATGTCAAATCGGCGGCTATTGCCGGCAACGGCACCGTCCAAATCTGTGCAATGCCGACTTTGCAACGCTGCACCAATTCCCAAAAGTAGTTCCTGTACTCAGTGGCGGCTGGTGCTCATTTTTGGGGAGCGCAAACAAATGAAAAAAAAGAAACATCAATTGCAACCTCACTGTGCCCATCAATTGTCACCACTGTGTCATCAAATGCAGCCACTGTGCCCGTCAATTGTCGCCACTGTGCTATCAATTGTCGCCACTGTGCCATCAATTGTCGACCACTGTGCCATCAAATGTGGCCACTGTGCCCATCAATTGTTGCCACTGTGCCATCATTTGTCACCACTGTGCCATCAAACGCAGCCATTGTGCCATCAATTGTCGCCACTGTGCCCATCAATTGCCGCCAGTTTGCCCCCTCAAATACTGCCATTTTCCCCCGTAAAATGCTGCCAGTTTGCTCCCTCGAATACCGCCAGATTGCCCCCTCAAATGGTGCCAGTTTGCCCCCTCAAATGCCGCCAGATTGCCCCGCCAGTTTCCCCCTTCCGCCCGACACTTAGCTTTCTCGGGTCAGCCATCCTCCACGTTCCCTCGATGTCTTCTCCCGCCCTCGATGTCGCCTCAGCCAATCAGGTGACCGGGAACCAGACCCGGTGAACCTGATTGGCTGAGACGCATGTCAGGCCTCGTACACACGACCGGTTTCCTCGGCAGAATCCATCAAGAAACTTGGTGGGAGATTTTTTTTGCAGAGGAAACCGGTCGTATGTACATTTTTCAGCGAGGAAACTGTAGAGAAACTCGACGAGCCAAAAAGAGATCATGTTCTCTTTTTCCTCGACGGGAATGGAAAAAATTGGCTCGTCGAGTTCCTCGACAAGCCTAACAAGAACTTGATGAGGAAAACGATGTGTTTCGCCCGCCAAGTTCCTCGGTCGTGTGTACGAGGGCCTGAGGCCTCGTACACACGACCAGTTTCCTCGGCAGAATTCAGCTTCCGACCGAGTTTCTGGCTGAATTCTGCCGAGGAAACTGGTCGTGTGTACACTTTCGGCCGAGGAAGCCGACGAGGAGCTCGGCGAGGAAATAGAGAACATGTTCTCTATTTCCTCGTTGTTCTACGGGAGCTCTCGTCCCGCCGAGGTCCTCGGCGGCTTCAGTGCTGAACTGGCCGAGGAACTCGATGTGTTTGGCACGTCGAGTTCCTCGGCCGTGTGTACGAGGCTTCAGTGTTAACCAGGGAACGAATACCATGTGCACCCTCTGGTTAACCATTTGGAAGCCGATTAGAGCCCACAGGCTTAATCGGGAAGCCTATCAGAGCCGCTGGCTCTGATAGAGACCTCCAAAACACACCCACCGCTGTGGTGCTCAACAGGGGGTCGGTCACCTGAATAGTGGTGACAATACATAGATTCATGCAATGCATGAATCTATGTATTGTTGAGTGACAGTGCAGGAGAGAGAGGGCGGGAGAGAGGGGGCAGCACTCCTGCACCCACTATGGACGCACCGCCACTGCCTGTACTGCTTTTTGCGACTTCGGGGGTGATTTGAATAGACATCTGTGCATTAACCCGCACAGATATCTGTCAAATCGCCCCCGAAGTCGGACTGCATTGCCTGTTTGAAATCGTGCGAGTTCAGCTGAATTTTAAACCCGCCCTCAATGTGAACCTGGCCTTAAATTGGTTGTAAACATATACCCAATGAAGTGACTATGCTCAGGTGATACACAGAGATTAAAAAAATCCTCCTACATTAACTGTACCTTTTTATCTGCACATTGACAGCCCCTCCGACCAGCCATGATATGCCTGCATTACAGAGAGAAGCACAGAGACCCAGTGATAATGACCTGCCTGATTCCTCCTCTACTGCAATGTTTCATAACTCCAGTCCTCAAGTACCCCCAACAGGTCATGTTTTCAGGATTTCCCTCAAATGAAGCGGCTGTGGTAATAAGGCATTGAAAATGATCAAATCACCTGTGCAAAATAATGGAAAGCCTGAAAACATGACCTGTTGGTGGTACTTGCAGACTGGAGTTGAGAAACACTGCATACTGAACCACCATTACTAAGGGAAACAGGACTTTACTAAGGGAAACAGGAAGTGACCTCTCCAAAAAATGTTGGCTGGGGTTATCTGCTGAAGATGGCATAAATTTTAAAAGGTCTATAAATGTCTATAAGTTTCATGGGTGCAGGATCAGAATTATTATAAATGTGTAAAAGTGCAACCAGTTTTATTACTACTTCAGACAGCTTTGAGTTAATAGTATATCAGATTTGACTACCCATGTTCTATACCAAAATACTGATCGGAATTAAAACAGGCTATGTCAATCTAGAAAACCTACAGGAAAGGGTACAAAGGCTTCAGACCGAAAAATTACTTACATTTATAAACAGTTTAAGGACTGGTTCCCACCACAAAAACGCACTCAATATCCATTTCGATGTATTTTTTAACGCATTTTGACACGTGCGTATTTGATGCATTTTTGATGCGTTCCAGTGCATTCCGGTGCATTTTTTAATCGTTTTACTGTGTTCCAGTAGAGGAAAAAGGCAGCATGTTCTATTTTTTTTTTCTGGAACTGGAACACCCTTGAACTGACTGCACTCGTATAAACTGTGTCATTGGGAACCATATAACCTACTTTCCATGCGTTTTTGATGAAGAGAAAAAATGCACTGGACTGCATGTGGTGCGAACTGATCCTAAGGTCAGCCTGAGATCACTTGAAGTCAGTTTGACATAGTTAGGGATGCACTCACGTTCATTTGTATGGAGGAATCAAAGCAAACCAACACCATGGGAAAAACAACAAAAAAGCATAAGTACAGGCATACCCCACTTTTAAGTACACAATGGGGTTTATTTACTAAAGCTGCAAAATTGTAAAATCAGGCTCAGTTCTGCATAGAAACCAATGAGCTTCAAACTCCAGATTGTTCAATTAAGCTTTGGTAATAAATCCTGGAAGCTCATTGGTTTCTATGCAGAAGAGAGCCTAATTTTGCACTTTCCAGCTTTAGTAAATAAACCGTACGTAGAAGTGGAGTATGCCTGTATACGGTATCGGTTAGATTTACTAAAACTGGTGCACTCAAAATCTAGTGCAGCAGTGCATGGTAGCCAATCAGCTTCCAACTTCAGCTTGTTCAATTAAAGCGGGAGTTCACCCGAAACATTTTTTTTAACATTAGATTGAAGCTCATTTTGTGAAGGGGAATCGGGTAGTTTTTTTTTTTAAATCGAAGCAGTACTTACCGTTTTAGAGATAGATCTTCTCCGCCGCTTCCGGGTATGGTTTTCGGGACTGGGCGTTCCAATTTGATTGACAGGCTTCTGACGGTCGCATACAGCGCGTCACGAGTAGCCGAACGTCGGTGCGGCTCTATACGGCGCCTGTGCACCGACGTTCGGCTACTTTTGGAAAATCGTGACGCGATGTATGCGACCGTCGGAAGCCTGTCAATCAAATAGGAACGCCCAGTCCCACAGACCATACCCGGAAGCGGCGGAGAAGATCTATCTCCAAAACGGTAAGTACTGCTTCGATTTAAAAAAAAAAACACCCGATTCCCCTTCACAAAATGAGCATCAATCTAATGTTAAAAATGAACTTTTTGGGTGAACCTCCACTTTAAGCTTTAGCAATAAAACATTGAAGCTGATTGGTTTCTATGCAGAGCTGCATCACATTTTGCACTCTTCGGTTTTAGTAAATAAACCCCCCTATATGTTTGATAAATACCAATTTCAAAATGAACCACAGCATTTCAAAATAACATCAGGAAACAAATGCATTCCTTGCATCTGTTTTACACTACAGTAAATACGTCCCGTAGAACATATTTTTTGAAGTTTATGTATTTAGTAATTTATTCAGCTAGCACTGATTTTGATTATTTTGTGGAAGTTCAGCATATGGTGGTGGCCCTACACCAGCAGTAGAGGCTTTGCTCCTGGAAGTAGCTATGGTTCCCTTTCATCTTTCTTCATCCCAATAATCTCTTCTAGAAAGCTGTCAGGAGCCTTTGCTCTATCAGGGCAGTCCCACAGAGAGACATTAGTCTGCTCATTTCCCGTCCCCCTATTCTTTAATGTGTTCTCTTCAGACCTTTATAAATTGTCCCTGTAGAAGAGTGTCCAAGCGGGTGGAAGGCTGGGCACAAAGCGACCTGAGAATTTCTGTCACTCTCCGCATATGCTTCTAAGTGCTTTAATCCCAATTAGGGGCGGCTGACACACGGTCCTATTCATCCCAATCAGGCCTTGAATACATTTGCCTAGAAATGAACTTCACCAATAGAGTCTTTCTTAAATGTGCCCAGCAGCAAGGAAAATCCAATTGAGTGAGTGGCTTATTCTATGTGGGTATGGGGAGAAAAGGTATGAATTTATAAGGTACACCGAAACATATCAATTCAGGGACCAGCGCTTCCACTTTTATTTGTAGCATGTCAAGCGAGAAAAGCCAGCAGAAAAGAGCTCACAATGGATGTCACAAATAGCGGGTTTTTAATCCATCTCATTGAAACCGTGTTTTATGGCAACGTGCAATTCTTCCCCAACTGTATCCCTGTGTGATCACTAATGTGATTTGCACTTAATAATAAACATAACCAAATTGGTATCATGTCATCTGCTGGGATTCCCATAGAATCTTAATTACTATTCAAAGGCTGACTTCATATCCCACCCGCTTCTTGTGTGCACTGCACAGTTGGTTAGGATATGCTTGCAATAGAAAGACCCTAACCCCCTGCCCCCCAGTCTCCCTTGCACTAGCGAGCCGTGGCTAGCAGGTTTTCCATTCACATTAGGAGTAGAATGCCAGCTGTGGAAATGGAGGAATCGATAAACATCACAAGATGAGTCTGAAAAATATTAATAATAATTTAAATAATAATAATTATTATTATTAATATTATTATTACTGTTGCTATTGTTATTATAATTTATATTGTCATAATTTTTTTTATATTATTATAAATAAGAAGAAACAGTTGCACACATGAACATAGTAATTAAATGTAAATTTAATATGTGTATATGTATACACTGTTTGTGTTTTTATGCATTTAAACCAGGGATTTTATTACCAGCAAGTAAGTTTACCAAAATGTTCTACATATCTTTTTTATTGGATGTTACAACATGGATATGTACTGATTTCCTCTTGCGAACCTTTTAAAGTGCATCAGAATGTTGTCTTATATTTTTCATTAGAAAATAGGTTAAAAAATAAAATCACAATGATATAAAGAAATAGAAAGGGGTAGAAGGGAATAGGGGAAAAAAAAAAAAACTATGGTTGTGTATTCAATATGTTAAGTTATGCACATTGGTGTACTGCTTTTTTTTATATACTTTTGTTATGCAAACAACAATAAAAAATTATGAAGTTAAAAAAAAAAAAAATCTGTTGCACATAGTAGTTGACTAGAAGCTAATGCCTCGTACACACGACCATTTTTCTCAGCAGGAAAAAAAAACAAAGTTTTTCCCGACGTGATTCCTCTCCAGCCTGACTTGCATACACACGTTCATGCAAAAAAAACGTCCGACCAAAGTGCGGTGACGTACAACACGTACGATGGGACTATAAAGTGGAAGTTCCTTTCAAGTGGCACCACCCTTTGGGATGCATACTTGATTCTGAGCATGTGCGTTTTTTTCCCCTTAAAAAAGCATACACACGACCGTTTTTCGCGCCGAAAAAAAAATCTTCTGGGAAGCACGACCAGAAAAAAGAGAGCTGGTGGTTTCAATTTTTTTGCGGGCAATTTTTTCATCGAGAAAACAGCTAGGGAGCATACACACGGCCGGTTTTCACGACCAATATAAAACATTTCAGTTTTCTTGTTGTGAAAACCAGTCATGTGTACAAGGCATTAGGGTGAGATTTCTCCTCCTTTCTCAGTAGACCCAGTACGTGTATTTACACTGATACTAGACTCCATATACTACAATGGGTATTGGTTGTTGATGCTCTATGAATTGAACTCCCTAGTGAAACCCCTTTCTGAGCAACTGTGCTTCTGTAAGTGACTGTTGCTCCCTAACATTCATGCCTCATTATGTGCAACCTGTTAAATACAACAAAGCACACTGTGCCAGACTGTTTCTTAAGGGCATGGGCAGTTCAGAGCTTGGTGCAAACAAGACTTGGCTTATAAAATATCTTCCGTCAAAGTTATCTTTGTGCAGAAGTTTATTTCTGTTAAGCGGGCTTCCAGAAACTCAGTCTGAGTCTATAAAACCATGGTGGAATGTTTTGATTGAGTCTAAACATTGTGTTGGAATAAAGCTGAAACCATGTAATTAATGTGTCTTTTTAATAAGGGACAATACGTTCGTTCAAGCTATTTAATTTCATTTAATTTTCCATCCCATTTGCTCCAAACACTGCTTTTACGTTTAACACCCAGCCTTTCATGCTGTATCTTGCTCCACTGGGCACATTAGATTGGTTTCACCCTTGCTTTTTAAGGGAAGGGAAAATGAAAGAAAATGTGTTCCTATTCCCTTTTGTGGACAATTTATTTCACTTGGGGAACTTCAACTTTGAGCCACAGGACAGAATAAAAATTGGGTAGCTGGTGTGAATGCTTCCAGAGCAGGCCTTTTCTTTTCTTAGTGGATGGGAACCAGCCACAATTGCCTATATTAATAAATAACTTTCCTCACAGCCAGTCTTTACATGGCCCTATTGATAAAATTGTTCGCGTGTCGTTCACGCCTTTTGACTCATTAAGGACTGGATGGAGACTCTCCAAATGAAGCAGTAGGGCACCTTTCCCTAGTAAAGCCTTTTACCTCTCATCGTGTAATTTAAACGGTGTCATCTTAGAATCACCAGGCCAGAGGTTAGGGGGACATGTTCACTACTTAAATTTATTGCCCCTCGACTTCTTGTTTGTCCTTTTCTACCCTGTTCTATCTACCATTCAGAAGGATGATCAAAGGGGTCATCTTCGCTCTCTACAGACCGTAGTCAAGTCTGTAATGTTAAGATGCCTGAGAATACAAGATGGTATCCACCATAGCAGGTCATTTTATTGGGATCTTAAAATTTCATAACAAAGCCCCTCTACTTGCGTACATCTCAAGCACACACACAAACTGATTTATCAAAAGAGCCATTGGGGTTGATTTACCAAAGAGTAAAGAATATTCACTTGGCAAAGTTAAAGTTGTTGGTAAATATTGTGTACCTGTACTATCTTTGAATACTAAATCATGTGTGAGGGTAGAAAAAAATATTTTTTTCTAAGATAATTGTATATTTAGTGTAAAAATTATTCACTTTATTAAATAACAAACATTTGCAAAGTGAACATAGATTTGCTAAGTGAATAGCCTCTACTTATGTAGTAAATCAATCCTATTGTCACCCAAACACATTTTTACTTCTATTACCCAATCCGAATTTGTAATAACAACGTTGCATAAACCTAGGTGTCTGAAGTGAACACTAGCAAGCTTGATAATTAGCTCCACAAATTATGAATGCTTGTGTCCTATCCCTATCTTTTCTAAGCATAGTTTGCAAGCATCTGAGCCCAGTCCTGTCTTTTCCAAGCATATTTTGCCAACACTTTTGAGCCAGCCTGGACATTTTTAAACATATTTTGCAAGTTCTTGTTTCCGTAATTTCCAAGGATATGATACTAACTTTTGCGGGTCTGTTTGGTACATTTCAAAGGTGTCCGTTTAATAAACTGAGAAGTTTTTTCTCAGATCAGTTCTCGGCAGTTCTCAGAGGAAAATTATCTCCTCTGCAGCCTGTTTAATAAACTGAGAACTTCAGTTCTCAGAGGGAGAACAGAGGAGACGTTTTTCCTCTGAAAACGGCTGAGATCTGTGTAAAAGTGGGTGGGCTGCCTGTAATCTCGTGAGATATTGTGAGATTATGGTGCAGCCGAGTTCAAAAAGTGAAAAACTAAAGTTTAAAAGAACATGTAATTACATGTTTTCAGACATGTGATAACTATATATATATCCTGTATATATAAACACACACACACACACACACACACACACACACACACATACAGTATATACAGTATTTATATATGTGTATACACACACACATATGTACAGTATATATGTATATATACACAAATACATGAATATATATAAATACTGTATATATGTGTGTGTATACATACAGTACAGACCAAAAGTTTGGACACACCTTCTCATTCAAAGAGTTTTCTTTATTTTCATGGCTATGAAAATTGTAGATTCACACTGAAGGCATCAAAACTATGAATTAACATATGTGAAACAACTGAAAATATATTTCATATTCTAGGTTCTTCAAAGTAGCCACCTTTTGCAGCAGACACATCTCTAGAACTGTTAAGATGGGACTGTGTGAATCAGGCCTTCATGGTAGAATATCTGCTAGGAAACCACTGCTAAAGAAAGGCAACAAGCAGAAGAGACTTGTTTGGGCTAAAGAACACAAGGAATGGACATTAGACCAGTGGAAATCTGTGCTTTGGTCTGATGAGTCCAAACTTGAGATCTTTGGTTCCAACCCCCGTGTCTTTGTGCGATGCAGAAAAGGTGAACGGATGGACTCTACATGCCGGGTTCCCACCGTGAAGCATGGAGGAGGAGGTGTGATGGTGTGGGGGTGCTTTGCTGGTGACACTGTTGGGGATTTATTCAAAATTGAAGGCATACTGAACCAGCATGGCTACCACAGCATCTTGCAGCGGCATGCTATTCCATCCGGTTTGCGTTTAGTTGGACCATCATTTATTTTTCAACAGGACAATTACCCCAAACACACCTCCAGGCTGTGTAAGGGCTATTTGACCAAGAAGGAGAGTGATGAGGTGCTGCGCCAGGTGACTACCTCTTGAAGCTCATCAAGAGAATGCCAAGAGTGTGCCAAGCAGTAATCAAAGCAAAAGGTGGCTACTTTGATGAAATATATTTTCAGTTGTTTCACACTTTTTTGTTATGTATAATTCCACATGTGTTAATTCATAGTTTTGATGCCTTCAGTGTGAATCTACAATTTTCATAGTCATGAAAATAAAGAAAACTCTTTGAATGAGAAGGTGTGTCCAAGGTTTTGGTCTGTACTGTGTATATATATATATAAATACAGTATATATGCGTGTTTACATATATAAATACTGTATATATATATATGTGTGTGTATACATATATATAGATACAGTATATGTGTGTGTGTGTATGCATATATATAAATACTGTATATATGTGTGTGTATGTATATATATATATATATATATATATATATATATATATACACTGTATATATACATGTGTGTGTATATATATATATATATATATATATATATATATACACACACATACACACATGTTTGTGTTTATAGATACTGTATATATATATATATATATATATATATATATATATATATATATATATATATATATATATATATATATATATATATATGTAAATAATGGTAACAAAGATGAATCCGCCCTTTCTGTGTTCCCATCACTGCGCTTATGAACATATAATGTTAATCAAATTGGCAAAAGAGTGAAGCAGCTACTTTAAAAGAAATCAAACTGTGAAAAACATATTCTAAAACCCCAAAAATTTGTGTAATAAAATATAAGCAGCGCTGTAAACAATGTAAGATGAAATATCCGTTTTCACAGGTATTCAAAAATAATGCTAATGTCCATAAACCTCACCATGTGACAAAAGTGAATATGTGCACAAATTTCAAAAAATATATAAATGTCTTTAAATATTAATTAAATATAAGTCCATATAACACATCAAGTAGGTTTGTGAAAAAATAATGATAATAACTTCCAATCTTCCACCACACCCGGTGTCAGTGAATCCCCTCCCTTCAGATGCAAAACTCACCAACTCAAATTGCCTTAGGCCTCGTACACATGACCGAGTTACTCGTCGGGCGAAACACATAATTTTCCTCGTCGAGTTCCTTGTTAGGCTTGTCGAGAAACTCGACAAGCTTGCTTTGCGTACACATAGTCAAGATAAAATCTCCTCGTTCTAAAACACGGTGACTACAACACATTTGATTCCACTTGCACAACTCTTGGGGCTGCTTTTGCTAATCTCATGTGTTTGCGTGTTAAGTAAAAGTTTGGTAAGAGACTATTTGCACTTTTCAGTCTGTGAAGCCTCGTACACACGACCGAGGAACTCAACGGGCGAAACACATCGTTTTGCTCGTCGAGTTCCTTGTGAAGCCGTCGAGAAACTTGACAAGCCAATTTTCTCCATTCCCGTCAGGAAAATAGAGAACATGCTCTCTTTTTGGCTCGTCGAGTTTCTCGACAGTTTCCTCGAAGAAAATGTACACACGACCGGTTTCCTCGGCAAAAAAATATCTCCCAGCAAGTTTCTTGCTGGTTTTTGCCGAGAAACTCGGTCTTGTGTACGGGGCGTTACAGCTTTAAAAATGTGTTCTCTCCATTACAAATGCTACTTTTACTCCCGTCTCATACTTTATTATGAGCAAGCGCGGGTTCCTTAGCATACACACGCTCGAGTTTCTCGTCGGAAACCAGCCCGACGAGGAACTCGACAAGCCAATTTGACTCCCGTCGAGGAAAAAGAGAACTTGGTCTCTTTTTGGCTCGACGAGTTCCTTGATAGTTTCCTCGATGAAAAATGTACACACGACCAGTTTCCTCGGCAAAAAAACTCTCCCACCAAGTTTCTTGATGGATTCTGCCGAGGAAACTGGTCATGTGTACGAGGCCTTACACTCTCGTGTTTGGCGTGTAATCGTGTACAAAAAGACCTCACTGGTAGGTATAGCAGATAATCCCAGTTCCAACCAATTCACTGCCAGAAAGCTCCGCATGTAAATAAAAGAAGTGCTCAAAATAGCGTGATACCGTAAAATCAGTTTAATACCACACTTAAATCTTCAAATATGGCACTCACATGAATCTCAAAAAATAGAGCAATACACTGCACAGCAAACACTCGTTCAGAGATGAACCGAAAACCGAGTATATTGGTTACAGCAGACCCAAGGTGTCAACTGATCGCTCACCACCTCCCCTCTGTTCCTTCCTGGATCTCTGCTTCCTTAATCGGCCTTGATACGTCACATGTTCACTTCAGATGGTTGCCGCATAGCCACGTCCCGACATGTTTCGTCATAAAAGACTTAGTCATGGGATATATATATACACACACACACACACACATATATATACAGTATATATATATATATATATATATATATATATATATATATATATATATATATATAAAACCATACACATATATACAGCATCTATATACACACACGTATGTGTATGTATATATATATATATATATATATATATATATTGTTGTTAATATTCATTTTTAACCCACTGGTGCTGATATTAGGAAGAAATAAGCCTTCTTCCTCTTATCACACTAGCTTCTCTCCCAGATTCTCCACCTCTGAGCTGGTGAATCTGGAAGGGAGATATTTCAGTGGAAGGGCTGTGAGATCTTCAGATCTCAGTTTATTAAACTGGCCGTTTGTGACAAAACAGCCATGTGCTGTGAAGAGAAGCGGAGAATATGTTCTCTGCTCCTTATCTCAGTTTATTAACCCGGCAATGCTCTGAGATAAGCCGTGATCATCATGATCTCGGCTTATCACGGTTTATTAAACGTACACCATAATTTGTAAACAGTAGTGCCCAAACCCTGTCCTTTCCAAGCATAATTTGCAACCACTTCTACTTTAGCACCAGGATCAGATTTTCAAGGTAGGTAGATGGCACAATTGAAAAATTGTGCTAACCAAATTTTGCATATTGCAGCCATTAGTAATTCAATGTAAACATGCCTCAAGTATATAGGATAAGAGGATTAAAACACAAAACCACTTGGATGCTAACAGGATAGGAACACAACGCATTCTAGAGTCAAAGATGGTACAGCCACTACAATTACTAAATGTTTTGAAATCCTGGCAAAATAACAATAGACACCCAGTTGTATTTGGTAAGCCTGCCAAAATCCATTTGGGCTGGAATTTATTCTTGCCAGCCAATGGAGGCACGATGAAACAAAATACAAAACCAATCCTTAGGATTAACACAAAACAAGATACCAACTAGGATTAAGTTTGGCGAACTCAATAAAAGACAAATCTGTCAAATCAGAAATGCCCATTTTCTGGGCTGGGGAACACACATGCACCAATGCAAAAGAAAAAAAAAAAGAAAAATTAAAACAATTCCATTCAGCCAGCAGCTTCAACATTTACAAAGAGAAATGTTTTTGACATTTCTCTCCTGGCCTCTTTTTTTTTTTTTAGAAAAATGTCACACTGACCCCTAAGATCCTGCAAAACACACAAAGGGTCCCTATAGGTCTACTATATATTTTGTATTTGAGTGAGTGGCTTATTCTATGTGGGTATTGGGAGAAAAGGTATGAAGTTATAAGGTACACCAAAACATATCAATTCAGGGACCAGGGCATCAACTTTTTTTTTGAGTGAGCAATGAAATGTAACTTGCTACCAATTTAAAGTGTATCAATGCTTCTTTGTGAATCTCACTTGTGTTGTACAACCCACATATATATATATATATATATATATATATATATATATATATATATATATATATATATATATATATATATATATCATGGAATAAAAAAATAAAAGTTGTGTAGAGCTCCTCCCAAAATACATACCGGACCCCTAATCCAAGCATGCAGTCAGGCTGGCCAGAAAGGGGGGGCGAGCATGTAACCCCCTTCTGCACCATTTAAACAAATACATTTTGCTACGCCTATCCCTTTAAATTTGCATATGTGTATATCCTCTTGTGATATAAATAAATAAATCAATCATATATAAGTGTCCTTATTTCTTTGCTACAATAAAATGTGTACAAATATTCCACTAATCACATCCAGAATCACATATAGAACATGGATGAATTTAAATGTATAAATAAAAATAGAAACAAAAAATACTTTAAATGTCCTTTTGACTCCAAACAAGTGATACAGTTCTAGTACACTTTGTGTAATCCACGTTTTGTGCTGATCTATAAAGGTAATATCAGTGACTCCAACCACTGTTCAACAATTGCGCACACCTCCTCATTAGACCTGTCTCACTTAGGTCACAGCTTGTTTTCCCACTCTGGGGGGTACATAAAACAGGCTCCTCTGTACTCCTTCTCCTCCTCCAATATACCCTGAAGTGTGCTGAGATGTTTCACAGATTTGTGTGTATGGCCCTTTAAATCCTCAGTCCCAGAACTGCATGTGAACTCATTCAACAGAAGGTATCCCCATAGTGTAGTAAGTAATGACAAGACTTTTATTTAAAATAATATCACTTACATTCAAGTGATCCGATGATGCCACCATTGATTTTCCAAATTCGGCCGACCAAACCTTCATGTTGCCGGGAATATTCTTATCTCTCTGGGAATATTCTTTTCTTGCACATGCACATTTTTTTTTCTATTGCATTTCTTGCACGATTCTCCTATCATTAATCAGAAAATCTTTTGTTTTTCAAAAAAATTCCAACATGTCGGATTCCTCAAATTTGATTGCCGCACGAAAATCGGCTGTTGCTGCAGCCCGCTAACGATGCAAAATTTGTACGAAAATTCTTTCGAAATTCGAACTTTGTATGGCCGCCTTAAGGGAATAGAACTTTGATGGGGAAAGGGTGCGTATGCGATGCCCACTTGATTGAAAAAACTTGGTAGGGACTTAAAGCGGAGTTCCAGTCCCCCAAACACTTTATTTAAAGACTCCTCTGTATTTGTCTAAAAATGTACATGACCATTCAGGACATTTCATGTCATATGTGTTGTAGTTTTAGTTACTGTAAAAAAAGTATTACTAACCAGATCTCGAAAACAGGCAGGTTCTATGTTAGCTGTGGGCATCTGAAGTCCGTTTTAATTTCCGTGCAGCAGGCAGGTTCTAAACTCGCGCTTGTGCAGTGAAGCCACTGAGCGGCTTTTTCTCTTTCATTGTCCGTGGAAGCCCCCACTCTGTTGCTATATCAACCTGTCAATCATGACATCCTGGGCCCCTCCAGCTCAGCCCTTTGCAGGCAGGGACCGCGGGCCTCTATGGTGTAGCAAAGAAACAAAAGTCCTTGATTCTAGCTATCCTACATGTAACAACTACTGCTCCCAATGCCACCTCTTCAGGCCCTGCCAGCCCTCCTGGCTGCAGCTGCCTCTTTCCACCACAGTCCTACTGACTGGCTCTGAACCCATCCCAGACTGCTCCATCTAAGTCCTCTCAGGCGTGCCTCCCAGTCATCCTGACTGTGGGTCACTCACCAGGCCCAAGGTCAGTCCCCCAGACTGGGGAATTGGGGAGCTCCCTCAAAAGCCACAACATCCTAACATTTCATCTCCAGCTTTCATCCAAACAATTCCTCCCCATCTGGATTTACCCAGATTATTTCAGGAGGCCTGCCTCCTGCCAATCCAAGCTGGGGATTGGTCAGAGCCCTCAGAATACTCCAGGCAACTCCACCTTACATCCCCTCCCATCTTTCCAGAATATTCTAGTACATTCTATGAATTGGTGGGAGGCTTCAGTGATGCTGCCTGTGAGTCCAGCTCTCCCTTGATCACTGTCCAACCAAGGAAAAACACAGGCATGCTTGGCTGCCAGCAAAACCTGCACAAATTTACCCACTATAAACAAAAATCTCACCTTTAGCACTTTAGCAACACTAGGAGGTGCTACACTTGCACTTCAGAGTGGGAAAAGCGTGATGTGACCTGAGTGTGACAGGTCTAATGAGGAGGTGAGTGCAGTTTTTGAACGGTGGTGGGATTCACTGATATCACCTTTATAGATCAGCACAAAATGTGAATTACACTAGTGCACTAATGTGCATCACTTGTTTGGAGTGAAAAGGGCATTTGAAGAATTGTGTACATATACAGTATTTTTTGTTTCTATTTTTAGTTATGTATTTCAATTCTTCCATGGTTCTATATGTGATTTTGAATATGATTAGTGGAATATTTATACACATTTTATTGTAGCACAGAAATAAGGACAGTTAGAAAGTTTGGGATTATATATGATTTATTTATATCACAAGAGGATATACATATGCACATTTAAAAGGATAGGCGCAGCAACATTTATTTGTTTATTTGGTTAGCATTGTGGGAACACAATTTGGTTTCTTTCAGCCACCCAGTAGATTTATTTAGCAAATATTGGTCTTAAAAGGTAGTACGGAATAGCACACAATAGTTTTTTTTAGTTATTTACCTTCTAAACCATACCAGGTCACATTCCCTCAACATAATGGAGGAGGGTTGGGGTTGTGCCTTGCCAGGAGGGGTCCTATGGGCAAAGCACCTTATTCCCGTGTTGATGAGAAAAAAGGTCCTCTTCCCCACAACCCTGGCCAGTAGTTGAGAAGGTCTGCGGATAAGGTTTTTTTTTGGAAACCCCCTTTAATAATATACAGGACCCCAGATTGGCTCCCCTTACGTGAATGAATCTGGGGTACACATTCACAAAACAGAAACAGAATTTACCCAAACTTTTAAAAAGTCCTTCATTAAAAAAATAAAAATACCCCAAAAATGTCCTTCATTGTAAATCAATTGTCGATCTCAAACCCTGTTTGCCACTTACTTGCTAAAAAAAACAGTGACCCGGTGCACCTAATGGATCCTGACAGTACCCCTAACCGAATGGCAGCTACCAGAATTAGCTATATAAGGGATGTAGCAGGGTCCTAGGTGACATTCTTACCCAGATAGGGCAATTTTTGGGCAATGTTATCACCAAATATGGCCATATGCCCATATTTAAGCAATAATGTAACCCTTCAATCCATGTCCATTTTCTTATGTGGACATGGATTCCTGGCCATGTAAGTGAATGGGCCAGGTGATGTCAGCAATTGGTAAGGACACAGCAGGTGCTGCTACAGCCTGGGGATGTCAATTTTTAATGGCAAAACATGCTGGGCGGTACTTACAGCTGATTTTACATCTTGTAACAGAGAAAGATTGGGTCTAAGGTCACCAAACCAGAGAGCCAAAAGAAGGAAAGGGCCAATAGGACTATTGCAGTACTAATAAATGGATAACATCAATTGTAAAAATGCAGATATAAAACAAAAGAACATTTTATTGAATACATCAACAACATGAGACACAATAGGAAGATATAGAATTAAAATGGTGATAACCATGTACAACACCAATATATGGATCCCGGAAGGGGAAACAACACAGTGGGTTGAAGGTCACAGCAATCTCAACTAGTTTTGCAGCGTGTGCCGCTTCATCAGGAGCATATCTAAAAATAATTAGACAATCAGTCAATGGTTGATTTAAAAGAAACAACAATGTGTAGATTGGGGAGCAAGGGCTCAGTCGCTTGCCTAAAAACATCCCGCCAAATGAGGGCAGCGGGGGCAACCAGACAAAGTCCAGCGCAGTGGCTATGGGGGGACATATATGTAGGTGGACCTACTTATCAGATATATAAGGTAGAATGAAATAAAAGTTAATATCTAGAGTCCAGACCTTGGATAAATGGGGGGTGTGCAACACACGTGATCACTAAATCTAGGTGGTAAAAACCTTGTTCTACCTTATATATATGATAAATAGGTCAACCTACATATATGTCCCCCCCCCCATGGCCACCGTGCGGGACTTTGTCTGGTTGCCCCCGCTGCCCTCATTTGGAGGGATCTATTTAGGTAAGCAACTGAGACCTTGCTCCCCAATCTACAAACTGCTGTTCCTTTTAAATCAACCATTGACTGATTGTCTAATTATTTTTAGATATGCTCCTGATGAAGCGGCACTCGCAGCGAAACTAGTTGAGATTGCTGTGACCTTCAACCCACTGTGTTGTTTACCCTTCCGGGGATCCATATATTGGTGTTGTACATGGTTATCACCATTTTAATTCTATATCTTCCTATTGTGTCTCATTTTGTTGTTGTATTCAATAACATTTTCTTTTGTTTTATACCTGCATTTTTATAATTGATGTTATCCATTTATTAGTACCACAATAGTCCTATTGGCCCTTCCCTCCTTTTGGCTCTCTGGTTTGGGGACCTTAGACCCAATATTTCTATATTCAAATTTTCAGGATGATGGTACTATTAATTACAGTGTCTATGTATTTTACTTCAGAGGCTCTTATTCACATCTTGGAACAGGAAGTGCATGACGGCCATCTTGTATGAGGGCTATTTTTGAGTTTATTACCAGCTGGTGACAGTTTCCTTCAGTGTAAGTGCAGTATCTGTTGTTTGTTTTTTGTTTTTTTGAATAAACATACTTTCACCATGCTTGGTTCTTTTCCTTTTGTATTATTAATGTGAAAAACAACTGTTTTGAGATGCAATTTATGGTGCAAAGCTGTATAAATACTGTAGAACTGAAGGAAGATTTGTGGAGGAACTGACAGCCATTTATCCCTGATCTTATACACACAAGCCTTTTTGGCTCACTTGCTAAAAAAACAAGGGGTCAACTCCATCCAGTGAGTGAGGTGTGAATCCATGTGAGCTGTGTTTCCATGGAGGATTGTTCCTTTGTGGAAGCACTTCTTCCTTTGAGGCACTATAGTGTGTCACGTTTGTCATTGGAGTGATCACAATCACACAGACACTTGTTTTGTGGACTTTAATAGGTTGTAGTTTTGCACTTTTATTATATGTGATATATATATAGTAGGCATCACTCTTATTGTTTGTTTTATTTTCTTCTGCTCTCTGCCTCGTCTCTGGACTGTTACCTGCCTTCTCCATTCACTAAAAAACGCCTCATTTTGGAAAAAAGGGTGGGGGGGTGTTATGTAGTCCTAACACACTGCCTTTTCTAAGATTACAATGCTGCTCAGTACAGTTGTCTCCCTAGGACATGAAGTGAGTTGATTGGTATGTAGTTTTGCCCTGTTGTAGTTGTTGTTTTATACATGGTGTAATATATGCAATGGTTGTACTGTTTTTTTATTTATTTATAATTTACTACTTGCTTTCTGTTCTGTAAAGGTACCCTCCTTAAAGTGTATGTTAGAGTAAAATAAAAAAAAGCAGATTTCGTACATCTGTATATAACAGATACTGTTTTATTATTTTACAAATGTTGCAAGTATAGAAAAGCTTCAACAGAGAAAATAAGAAACACCTCTCACTGACCCAGTGCATGAATATGTCAATGAATGTGGCCTCAGCCAGTGCTGCTTCAGCAACACACTCTGACATGTTTCGTCCAGCACACCAGGGCTTGATCACAGAGGTTGGGAAAACCGAGAAAAGCATAGGCTTATATGAGCAGCATCGGCCGTGAATGGAATCAATGCAGGTGTGTGTAATGCATATTGATGAAGAAACAAATGGGCAATTGCTCATTTGTTTCACTTTCTTCATATTTTTATTTTCAATTTTTCATCACATGATTCAGTTTGTTTTCTTCCCTTTTTACTCCACTTCCACGCCACCATTTCACAGTCTTAATCAATATGCTTTACACACACCTGCATTGATTCCATTCCTGTCCGATGCTGCTAATATGAACCTATGCTTGGCTCTGTTTTTCCAACCGTTGTGATCAAGCCCCTGTGTGGGAGGCGAAACATGTCAGAAGGTGTGGCTGGAGCAGCTATGGCTGAGGCCACATTCATTCACATATTCATACACTGGGCGTTCCTTTCTTTCTCTGTTCTCTGTACACCTTTGAATGGTGCATACGCGACTGCTCCCTTCATTGCGAACGTCGGGGAGATCTTTGTCTCAGCTTAGAGCAGCAATGCAAGTTATACCAAGTACAGAAAAGCTGTTCATCTGCTAAAAATCCTCTGTGCTCTTAAAGTAGTTTAGTTTGTTGTTCATAGCAGTCATGGGTGTTAAATCCACTAAGTAAGCTACAATAATTTTTCCTTTATTTATGCTTATACCGTGTTTCCCCCAAAAATAAGACCTACCCCAAAAATAAGACCTAGCATTATTTTCCAGGACAGCTGAAATATAAGCCCTACCCTGAAAATAAGCCCTAGTTTAAAATGCTTATACAATCCTATAATCCACTCTATTACAGTAATATAATATAATGTAATATAATGTAAAAGGTGAGTGTTCCTGTAATATAAACTGACCTCCTGCTGCTCTTCTCCTCTTCTCCCCACTGTCAGCGGGGGGTCTCACCACCCCCCCCCCCCTTGCAGTGCTTGGAGCTGAGAACAGAGCTCCGATGGGTCACAGAAGCTACAACGAAGGTATTTGGCACAATTTTATTACAGAAGTACACACATTGTATGTAATATACTACTGTAATAGAGCGGATTATAGGATTTTACAAGCATTTTAATTTGGTTCACGCTGGGGATTCCTGACAGGCAGGGAGGGAGAGGGGAAGAGAAGACAGCAAATGACATGGTAAGACCTACCCCAAAAGCCCTACTGTGTCTTTTGTTGCCAAAACTAATTTAAGACCTAGGCTTATTTTTGGGGAAACACAGTATTTACAACTTTCTGTTCACTCTAACTTACTGTGTGCTGTAGATAAAATAACTATCTGCCGGGGGTTCCTTGAGGCTCCATTCACAGCTCGTTTTTCTTTTTTTGGGAGGCACCATTCACTTGAATGGGTCTCCCTCCACTCAAAAAACACTCCAAAGAAGCTCATGTATCAAATCTTGGCACAGAGCCAGGAGCGTTCGCAGTTGCAATTTTTGACGTGATTGTCGTGCGATTTGTCGCTCGACAATCGCACCAAAATCGCCATTCGTTTGGGATGGCAATAAGAAAAAATGGCATTACAAAGGCTTTACGTGTTTTGCCACGATTCTGTAATCACAGAAAGATTTGTGGCAATTTCGTCTGCGATCTGGATCACTCAGGTGTGAACGGAGCCTAAGACCAAAAAGTTATTTCAAGAGTTCCTCCAAGTTAAAGTGGTTGTAAACTCTCTCATTAGCCATAGGCAGTATGCATCGCATGGAAAAATGGAAAGAAACTGCGCTAAAAAATGTCGGAAAGAAGAGAAAGGAAAACCTGCAACGTAGTCACAGTGTGATCCCTCCAGGTGCTGCAATTACCGTGTAAACAATAAATACAAGAGATAAACATAAGAAAAATATAAATCGCACTACCTCAACCACCCTTCTTGCCAAACGCAAACGTATGCAAGTGGGTGATCTATAGTAATATAAGTGAAAGGCTGGCTGCTATGTCAGAAAGTGACTTGTAATAGCCACTAGGGTGCAACAGGCAGCCACCTCAAAATCCCTCAACAATCGTAGTGATGGTGATTTACAAGAGAAATAAACAAAAGTAAAAAACAAAACCAGAAAAGCTTAACTGAATATGAGTTTTGGCTCTGAATGAATTAATAGACAGTCCAAAATGTTAACAGTAAAAAGTCCATTAGATAGCAGGTAGTATGTCAAAGACCCATGCATCTGTGCCACATTACAGATAGTTGTAAACGTGTCCAAAAGAAAAAAGTGACATCTCCTCCACAAGACTTATAGATTGGCCTCTTACCGAATTCCCATGATCCCTTATGACAGGGGATCAGAAACAGCTTATAATAGGTCCCAATCTCGCAGTTTTGGATATGCAATCCTGATGGATCTCGTTCTCCAAGGAATTTTCAGCAGTATCAATGCCCACCATGTAAGAAACAGTGACAGCTCCACATAGTGCATTAAATGTGTAAAAATGTATTTAAAAGGTTAAAAATGCACTTACAGTTATGCAGTTTAAAATTTGCCTTGAATCAAATGTGCCGGCCGGTACACAAAACTCTCAGGCACCCGTCCACTGGGGGAACGTTAGGAGCTTCTTGGGTGACGACAGCGCCCTGCTCGCCCTACGTCCGTTTCGTAAAAAGATTACTTCTTCCAGGCCCCATATTCAGTTGATGTTTTTCTGATATAAGCTTTTTCTGGTTTTGTTTTTGACTTTTGTTTATTTCTCTTGTAACTCACCATCACTACGATTGTTGAGGGATTTTGAGGTGGCTGCCTGTTGCACCCTAGTGGCTATTACAAGTCACTTTCTGACATAGCAGCCAGCCTTTCACTTATATTACTATAGATCACCCACTTGCATACGTTTGCGTTTGGCAAGAAGGGTGGTGGAGGTAGCGCGATTTATATTTTTCTTAAGTATGCATCGCATACTACAGGGATTAAAATTTAAAGTCCTGAGCTACTAGCCAGGCCTCAAGGGTTACTCGCCACCAGTTGCCCCGCCCAACCCCTACCCTGCCCTGCCCTGCCTCTAAGTCCACCCCTAAACACTCCCTCATATATTATCTCATGAAATTACACTTAAATGTTCTATGCAGAATTAAGTTATAAAAATAAATATTACCAACAACTTTATCCATACCCAAAAATGCAGCCTGCCCGTGTCCGCCAATGCAGCCTGTGCCCCCAGTTCAGAGTTTCAGCCTGTGTCCCCAGTTCAGAGTTTCAGCCTGTGTCCCCAGTTCAGAGTTTCAGCCGCCTGTGTCCCCAGTTTCAGCCGCCTGTGTCCCCAGTTTCAGCCGCCTGTGTCCCCAGTTTCAGCCGCCTGCATGTGTCCCCAGTTTCAGCAGCCTGTGTCCCCAGTTTCAGCAAAATTACCTTTACAACCCCTTTAATTGCAGTTCTATGAATTGATTTCATGCTTTAAAATAAGGGTAATACCTGTCATTAATTAAAGGGGGTTGCAATCTGCAACATTTACATTTAAATACCTTAGACTAGTATATTACTGTCATTGTGCCCGCTGCATGGTATGAGTTTGTAAAGCATCTGTGGAATTGTATTGTTACAATGTTGATTTTAATTTGACTAGAACAGCTTTTTCAACCTTTTTTGTTTTACATAGAAGAACCCTTGAAATAAGTCTCAGGGTACGCCTATTAATATTTTTTTATATTTACATTTAGGTCTCAGGGATTTAGGGAGCTTTGAAAAATAGACATCTGGTGTGTTTGGGTGTGTGTGTGTTGTTGTCCATTTTACAGTCACTGATTTGGTGGCATTGCTTCTCTCCCCCCAACACCTGTGTACTGCTCACTATGGCATATAATAATTGAATTGTATTATACACCAAGCATATGTTTCTAATGAACTGTAAATGCCCTACTTTAGTAGAAACAGGGGAAGTAACCTACAATGTTCTTCTAATGTCTTTTCATAATTCATACATTATACTTTATAACAATAGGTCATCCAAAATAGATACTCGTTATTTTACCTTGATATACTTATTATCTTAGAATTCTCTAGTCATTCTTTTAGAAGGATCTAATAATTAATTTAGAAGAGTTTCAAAATGATATACTCATTGTTTTAGAAAGATATACTCATTACTTTTAAATAATCTACCCATTATTTTAGAAGGACCTGCTCATTATTTAGAAGAATCGACCCATTATTTTAGAGGGATATACTCAATATGTTAGATCTGCTCATTAATCTAGAAGGATACACTTATAATTTAAAAGGATCTATTCATTCTTTTAGAAGGATAGACTCCTTATTTTAGAACAATCTAATCATTATTTTAGAAGGATCTACTCATTCCTTTAGAAGGATAGACTCATTGTTTTAAAACAATCTATTAATTCTTTTGGAAGGATCTACCCATTATTTTAGAAGGATCTACTCATTCTTTTAATGGTATAGGCTCATTATTTTAGAAGGATCTACTCATTCTTTCAGAAAACTAGACTCATTGGGGCAGATCCACATACATCCCCTGCGCCCGGCGCAGATGTAAGATACGCTACGCTGCTGTAACTTACTTGGCTTTGGTTTGAATCCTCAACGAATTTGCGCCGTAAGTTACGGCAGCGTAGTGTATCTCTCGCGGCGGAATTCAAATTGGGCGGGTAGGGGGCGTGTTTCATTTAAATGAAGCGTGTCCCCGCGCTGAACGAACTGCGCATGCGCCATCCGTAAAAACTCCCAGGGTGCATTGCTCCAAATGACGTCGCAAGGACATCATTGTTTTCAACGTGAATGTGAATAGCGTCCAGCCCCATTCACGGACGACTTACGCAAACGACGTAAAATTTTCAAAATTAGACGCGGCGAACGACGGCCATACTTAACATTAAGTACGCCACCATATAGCAGCTTTAACTATATGCCGGAAAAAGCCGAACGGAAACGACGTAAAAAAATGCGACGGACGTTCGTACGTTCGTGGATCGTCGAAATAGCTAATTTGCATACTCGACGCGGATTACGTCAGGAACGCCACCTAGCGGACGCCGAAAAATTGCATCTAAGATCCGACGGCATACGAAGACGTACACCTGTCGGATCTAACACAGATGCCGTCGTATCTTGTTTTGTGGATACCAAAACAAAGATACGACACGCAAAATTCAAAATTACGCGGCGTATCAAGAGATACGCCGCGTAATTTCTTTGAAGATCTGCCCCCTTATCTTAGAAGGATCTACTCTTTATTTTAGAAGGATTATTATTATTATACAGGATTTATATAGTGCCGACAGTTTACACAGCTCTTTACAACTTGAGGGTAGACAGAACAAATACAATACACTTTAATACAGTAGGAATCAGAGGGTCCTGCTTGTTGCGGCTTGCAATCTAAGAGGATCTACTCATTCTTTTAACCTCCTGAGACCCGCGCTATAGTCAAATGACGGCTATAGCGCGGATCTCAAAATCCAACTAGACGTCAACTGACGTCCGCCCCTTTGGACACAGCCCCCTTTGGACACAGCCAATTACAGATCGCCGCGAACGGCCAATCAGAGTGGCCGTTTGCGATGCGATCTGTGCAGCCAATGAGAGATGATCTCATATGTAAACATATGAGATCATCTGTCATTGCCGGCTCACACAGAGACAGCGTCCTGTCTCTGGAGAGGAGACCGATCTGTGTCTCTTGTACATAGAGACACAGATCGGTCACCCCCCCCAGTCACCCCCCCAACTACAGTTAGAACACTATATAGGGAACATATTTAACCCCTTCCTCACCCCCTAGTGTTAACCCCTTCAATGCCAGTCACATTTATACAGTAATTAGTGAATATTTATAGCACTGATCGCAGTATAAATGTGAATGGCGCCAAAAATGTGTCAAAAGTGTCCGATGTGTCCGCCATAATGTCGCAGTCCCAATAAAAATTGCAGATCGCCACCATTTCTAGTAAAAACAAATAATAAAAAATAATAATTCTGTCCCCTATTTTGTAGGCGCTATAACTTTTGCGCTTATTGCGTTTTTTTTTTTTTTTTTTACCAAAAATATGTAGAAGAATACGTATCGACCTAAACTGAGAAAAAAATACCACCAAAAGAAAGCTCTACTTGTGGGGAAAAAAGGACGTCAATTTTGTTTGGGAGCCACGTCGCACGACCGCGCAATTGTCAGTTAAAACACAAAACACAAAAACGCAGTGCCGGAAGCTGAAATTTCACCTGGGCAGGAGGGGGGTATATGTGCCCAGTAAGCAAGTGGTTAAAGGATAGACTCCTTCATTTAGAAGGACCTACTGATTCTTTCAGAAGGATAGATTGGTTGTTTTAGAACGATCTATTCATTCTTTTAGAAGGATCTATTCATTCTTTTAGAAGTATAGACTTGTTATTTTAGAAGGATCTACTCATTATTTTAGAAGGATCTATTCATTCTTTTAGAAAGATAGGCTCATGATTTTAGAAGGATCTGATCTTTATTTTAAAATGATATGCTTATTATTTTAGAGGGATATTTTTTTTTAGAATAGACTCATTAATTTAAAAGGATCTACTCATTCTTATGTAAGGATAGGCTCTCTTTTTTAGGATATAACTATTGTTTTAGAAAGATCTACTTATTATTTTAGAAGGATAACCCCATTATTTTAGAAGGTTAGATCCATTATTTTAGAAGAAGAATCTACTCATTATTTTATAAAGGATACGCTTACTATTTTTGAAGGATCTGATCATTATTTTAGAAGGATAAAATAATTATTTTAAAATGATCTGCTCTGTTATTTAAGAAGGATCTAATCGTTATTTTAAGGGGATAGACTCATTATTTTAGAAGGATCTACTCTTTATTTTAAAATGATAAACAAATTATTTTAAAAGGATCTGCTCATTATATGATCTATTCCTTCTTTTGGATAGATAGACTCATTATGTTAGAAGGATCTGTTCATTATATTAGAAGGATAAAGTCATTAATTTAGAGGGATCTACCCATCATTTTATAATGATCTGTTCATTCTTTTAGAAGGATAGATTCATTATTTTAGAAGGATCTCCACATTCTTTAAGATGGTGTAAAAGCAATTATGTTAGTTACTGATGGCTTAATAAAAACACCTGTCTCAACCAGAGATCTCATGTCAGGGCATCTTATTCCATTGTTATGTGAAAAAAGTTGTCCAGCCAAGCAGCCAAGCAGCCAAGCAAGCAAGTGAAGTGCTTCTAAGCAGAAAGTTGTATGTATTTCTGGTGTCCCCCCCATCAAGTACCTGCGCAGTGTTTGGCACACGCCAGGAATCAATAGGAGTTAACAAGTCCTCAAACATTCCTGGTCCCTTTGTTAACCAGTCCTTTGCGATAAAGCCAAGGGGAAGAGAATTCCAAATCCTTGAAGTATATTAAACGTGAAAAGGATCAGCCAAGTAGACTTCAAACAGCCCCTTGTTTTTTTTATATATTTATTTTTTTGCAGGACTGGTTGGTGGGCAAACAATAAGGGCGAGTAAAATTTATGGAGAAATTATACAGTGGATTTGTCACTTAAAATATCGTAACTGTCTTGGGGACAATACCCCATGCTGAGGATTAATGGTCCCTCCAGACCTTTGATTCAGCGGAGTCTTTTCTTTGCCCTTGACAAATTGGATTTTTAGGAATGGGAAGGTCGCCTGGACCATTGTCTGGTTCCCATTCATGGGAGCTGATTATGCAGAAGGGGTTAGGGAAAGTCTCCATGTGACCCTGTTGGATGAAAACGCCGCAGCTGCTGGAAGAGCCCAACTCTCTCAGCGAAGTCTGCGCCCTGGAGCATCATCAGTGCCAAGGGGGTAGCTAGCCCTCCCATAGAAAAGCCGGCGTGTAGGGAGCTGTACGTCACTGTGCAGGCGGAGATAAGCCTGAGTGCTGTCCTCTCCTCTGTCACTCCAACCCTGAGTACTACTTGGGCATCCTAACTGCTCACACCTATAGGCAGCAATGCATGCCAGCCGGGCTCCTGCCACCAGCCTCACCGCCGAAACCAATGTCCCGGCCGGACTGCGCCTGGGTCCCATCCTGGGCAACTTCAAACTGGGGAAGTACCTGTCAGATCGCAGGGAGCCTGGACTCAAGAAAAAGGTATTTCCATAGGGCAAGACTACTCTGACCATTCTTGGATTGTGCCCATTTTCAACCAAAGACCAATGCACACACAGCCTTTCATAGGGTGGATTGAAAAGGCTATTTGATTGTCATTAATATATATATATATATATATATATATATATATATATATATATATATATATATATATATATATATATATATATATATATATATCTATATATATATCTATATCTATATCTATATCTATATATCTATATCTATATCTATCTATATCTATATATCTATATCTATCTATCTATCTATCTATCTATCTATCTATATATATATATATATATATATATATATATAAATTTAACAATAATCCGGCTATACACTATACAATCTGATTGTACGATCACCTTTGGATCTAACTATGTAGTGCAAGACATAGATAAATGCATACAGTTTGTTTATGTTTGTCCCTATGTATTACTATTAGTTTTGTTAGATCGAAGAATTGTATAATGTATGAACAACTTTCCAATAACAGAAGAAAATCTCCCAATAATAATAATAATAATCACCAAAGGAATCCAAATCGTTCTTTAAAAAATATTTTGAATTTTTCATTTGCGAATGTAAAATTTGTTTCAAATTTGATTGTTTCTTTGTTACCTTTTATAGCATTTATGTATTACCTATTATTACAGAGTCATTTAAATATAGTATATTAATTAGCATTAATTAGATCAATTAGCAGGTCATTAATTAATGAGTAATACTTGATCAGCTGATACAAATTCGATACAAATCTTTGATTACTGTACAATAAAAAAGTAGAAATGAAGCAATTAATTAGGTCATAAAGTAATTCATTAAGTCAAAGAATGCTCCAGCTATTGTTTTAACAGCTCTGTATTAATCTTTGACCTTTTAATATAATAAAATCGTTTGTAAACAAAAAAAAAAAAAAAACAACTATTATAAAGCTTATCACTGCTATATATACATATATATGTATATACATGTAGATATATCTATATATATATATATATATATATATATATATATATATATATATATATATATAATATATATATATATATATGCATGTATGTATATATATATATATATATATATATATATATATATATATATATATATATATATATATATATATATATATATATATATATATATATATATATATATATATATATATATATGTAGTGCAATTAATAAGGGAGCAGTTTAGGAAAAAATATTTAGGTTTTGGTGCAATAAAGTAAAGAAACCGTTTAAGAAATAATATTTATTATAGTGCAATCAATTAAGAAACAGTTTAGGAAAAATGTTTTCGGTTTTGGTGCAATAAACTAAAAAAACAGTTTAAGAAATAATATTGATTTCAGTGCAATAAATAAAGAAACAATTAGGTTTTGGTGCAATAAACTAAAGAAACAGTTTAGGAAATAATAAATATTTTTGTGCAATAAATAAACAGTTCAGGAAAAATATTTCGATTTTGGTATAATAAAGTAAAGAAACTGTTTAAGAAATACTATTCATCTTTGTTCAACAAATAAAGAAACAGTTTAAGAAGAAATGTTTATGTTTTGGTGCAACAAACTAAAGAAACAGTTTAGGAAATAATAATTTTTTTTGGGCAATAAAAAAAGTAAAGAAACAGTTTAAGAAATACTATTTATTTATGTGCAATAAATAAAGAAAAAGTTTGGGAAATGTATTTAGGTTTTGGTGTAATAAAGTAAAGAAACAGTTTAAAGAAATAATATTTATTTTTGTACAATAAATAAAGAAACAATTTAAGAAAACATATTTAGGTTTTGGTGCAACAAAGTAAAAAACTGTTTAAGAAATAATATGTTTTTGTGTGCAATAAATAAAGAAACAGTTTAGCAAAACATATTTATGTTTTGGTGCAATAAGGTAAAGAAACAGATTAAAAAATAATATTTACTTCTGTGCAATAAAAACGCTTTTATTAGTTTTTTTTTTTTAATTCAAAAATATTATTTATCATTTTAATACACACAGGTTAAACTGATAGACCGGTGTGTTTTTGAACCTTTTTGTAACTAAATAAAGAAATAGAACTATTATCCAAAGAAAAAAGGGCAATAAATAACATTTTATTTCTGTTTCTAGTGACATTAAAAAGAAATAATTCCATAAGGGCTTATTAAAATAGTAAATGATTGCCATCATCTACAATGGGATCAAATCCATGGCTTTTGTCACACGTTCCGCTTTGATTTTGAACGTCATTTAATTGTTTTTAAACGCTCCGCCAGACCCCGCAAATTTATTTCTCGTCATTTGGCTCCATTGGGTTCTCACATTAGTGTGCATTGTTCTTATGACTTTTATTGCATGCCTATTCATTGCCGTTGATCTGGTATTTTACTATATGGTCCCTATGGGCGTGAGGGACCGACTTCAATCAAGTTTTTGTTTCCTAAGGTCCCAGCTCATAACTGCTATGCAGATAGAAGAATAGATACATAGGGGGACCTGGCAGAGATCAGAGTTTCTGGCAGACAAATATTGACATATTGATTATCATATACTAGTATGTAATAATTATGAGATGTATGGTGGAAGACCATATGGAGTAATAAGTCTTCATCCCTGATGTGCAGGTGAGGTTCCTGAGAGGAGAATTGGTGGATGAAGCAGGGGGGCCAGCCTCGGAGTGGATAGGGTTAATTCGGGCGGCCAGGAATAGCCAAGAACAAAACTTGGAAGCCATCTCTGATGTGCCAGGAGGACAGGTATGCATCCTTCTACCAGATCTATCTATCTATCTATCTATCTATCTATCTATCTATCTATCTATCTATCTATCTATCTATCTATCTATCTATCTATCTATCTATCTATCCTTCTCTAGCATCCAATTATCTACCTATCCTTCTTTTATCTATATATCATTCAATTATCTATCTCTCTATCTATCTATCTACTATCTATCTATCTATCTATCTATCTATCTATCTATCTATCTATCTATCTATCTATATATCTATCTATATATCTATCTATCCTTATTGTATCTATCTATCCTTCTGTTAGTATGTATGTATGTTTGTAGATATCTATCTATCTATCTATCTATCTATCTATCTATCTATCTATCTATCTATCTATCTATCCTTCTCTAGCATCCAATTATCTACCTAACCTTCTTTTATCCATAAATCATTCAATTATCTATCTATCTATCTATCTATCTATCTATCTATCTATCTATCTATCTATCTATCATTCAATTATCTATCTATCTATCCTTCTGTTATCTATGTATGTATGTATGTATGTATGTATGTATCTATCTATCTATCTATCTATCTATCTATCTATCTATCTATATATCTATTTATCCTTCAATTATCTATATATCCTTCTTGTATCTATCTATCATTCGATTATCTATATTTTATATCTTTCAATTATCTATATATCCTTCTATTATCTATCTATCTATCTATCTATCTATCTATCTATCTATCTATCTATCTATCTATCTATCTATCTATCTATCCTTCAAATATCTATTCTTCTTTTATCTATCTATCTATCTATCTATCTATCTATCTATCTATCTATCTATCTATCTATCTATCTATCTATCCTTATATTGTCTATGTATGTATGTATGTATGTATGTATGTATGTATGTATGTATGTATGTATGTATCTATCCGTTTATTTCCTATGTATGTATGTATGTATGTATCTATCTATCTATCTATGTATCTATCTATCTTTCTATCTATCCCTCAATTATCTATCTATCATTCTACTATCTATCTATCTATCTATCTATCTATCTATCTGTCATTATCCTATCTATCTATCTATCTATCTATCTATCTATCTATCTATCTATCTATTATCTATCTATTTATATATTATCTGTCTATCTATCTATCTATCTATCTATCTATCTATCTATCTATCTATCTATCTATCTATCTATCTATTTGTCTATCTCTCTATAGTCTATCTATTTATTTGTCTATCTTTCTATTTTCTATCTATCTATCTATCTATCTATCTATCTATCTATCTATCTATCTATCATATATGTATCCACCATTTACATATTATCCAATTATCTTATCTGCATAATTAATAAAGCGTAATAGCAGTTTAATTTCAGACCATTAACCCTCTGCCCGCTAAGCCACATTGGCAGTGGGTAGACCCTTTACCTGAACAGGTGAATGACAGGTGCTTTCCCTTTTCCTAACAGATTTTCTACAGAACAATGAGGGAGATCCAGGCAGGAGAGGAACTGACAGCTTGGTACTCCAACTCCCTGGCTCAGTGCTTTGATATCTCCACTACAGCTACCCCAACACACGACGAGAAAGGTACGCCTGCCATCTATATAGAATTTCTCGTGTTTTGTTCATTTTCAATTTTTCCCCCGATATATAATTATAGTAGATTACTGCAATCCTCTCAATAAACCTTGTACCATGCCAAATAATTTAAATAATTAAAAAACAAATACATATTCTCGTTATATAAAAGTCTTTGGTGGTAAGTAAATAGAGAAGAGACGCTTTTGGTGGTAAGTGGTGTCTGGAAGGAAAGCACCTATAGACTGTAAGCTCTTCTTCCCTAGCTCAGTATATCTCCCAGAAAGACATTGGTCATGTGAATGGGCACATTCTTATATCCCCCCCAGATTACAAGCTGTTCATGGGGGCATTTACCAATTGTTAAAGGACAAGTGGTGGTAATCCAGGACAAACGGAAGGATTTGTGAAAGTCTTTGTAAACTGATGGGATTTGCAGTGGAAATAATAACTTTAGGACAATGATTGTCATGGGCAGCCGTGTAATCCTCTCCAGCACCGACTCGTTACTAACACGATTACTTTGCTCTCCTCTGACTTGCA
Organism: Rana temporaria; assembly: GCF_905171775.1. Taxonomy (NCBI): domain Eukaryota; kingdom Metazoa; phylum Chordata; class Amphibia; order Anura; family Ranidae; genus Rana; species Rana temporaria. Next base: position 252,850,835 of record NC_053492.1, read on the forward strand.
TTGGCATCGCTGCTCCCTCTGTACTTTTATCGGTGCGTGTGTGTTTTCCTGACAGTTCCAAAGGCACATCGTTCTCTGTATTCTAGAGTAATACATAGAAAGGCTTGATTTGAATCTAAATGAGGGCTTAAACACTGTACACAGATGCTCTAAACGTCACTTGGATGAGGTTATAGCAGGCCTGCCATTGTGTGCTGAGTGAAGGATGGCTGTGCTCAGATTGTTCCGCTTTGTTAATAAGAGATCATGATCATTAGATGAACCTTTTGTTATAATGGGTCCTAAACTAGCCGACATACGCTCCCCTTTTTCCTGATGTCAACAGATGGACCATATCCCAGTGCAATGGGTAGCCCTCTCCTCCCAGCATGCTATTATTCAAGCAGGGATGGAGGGTGAGGAGGGGGTTAATATCACAGCTATCCAGAGATACATAGGAGAGATTAGAGAATTAGAGACACCAGTCAGGTCAGATCACTGTTCACAGGTTCACTGTCCATTTCTTATCACTGCACTCCTATACTTGATATATACAGATGTGCAATATGCTGTTCATTTCCTATAGTGGTGGGAAGAAACTGGAGGTGTCAGCCCTAGCCACCAATCCCAGCTGTCCACCATCAGTTTCAGGACTGGCTACTATGGGCAATAGATCTAGGATTTCTCACCTTTACTCAGATGGAACTGCAACAGATCATGCTTAAAGCAAAAACAAAAGAAATATAAAGTGTGTATGTGTATATATATATATATATATATATATATATATATATATATATATATATATATATATATATATATATATATATATATATATATATATATATATATATATATATTTATATATATATATATATATATATATATATATATATATATATATATATATATATATATATATAAATATATATATATAAATAAATATATATATATGTATATATATATATATATATATATATATATATATATATATATATATATATATATATATATATATATATATATATATATATATATATATATTGAATAGGGAAAGTTTATGATCAGCCTTAGCTGTTAATTTCTTAGTCAAGCCTAAAAATATGTTCCACCTTGCTGGCCAGGGGTGTCTCTGTTGCTCCTTCATAAATTAGAGCCACTATAAGGCGGATGTTACTAGCTGGATCATCAGGTGAAAAGCAAGGGGAAAAAAGGCTTAAAAAGAAAAGGACTACAGCCACAACCTTAGGATTGGCAAAAAAACAAAACAAAAACATTATACAGTATATACATATACACACACACACTATATATATATATATATATATATATATATATATATATATATATATATATATATATATATATACACAAAACTTTTAGCCCAAAAGTAAAAAAGAAAAAAAAACCATATAATATGAGGTCATACCTAAATACTTGCAATTTGTATGCAATCAGGCAGGCCCTTGCACTACATAGTTGAAGGTAAATCTAAAATCCAAAGAGTATGTATATATATATATATATATATATATATATATATATATATATATATATATATACATATATGTATGTATGTATGTATATATATATATACACCCAAGTATATATGAGGTCATACCTAAATACTTGCAATTAGTATGCAATCATGCAAGCCCTTGCACTACATGGTTGAAGGTAAATCTAAAGGGAATAAGGATATATATATATATATATATATATATATATATATATATATATATATATATATATATATATATATATATATCCTTTAGATTTACCTTCAACTATGTAGTGCTAGGGCCTGCATGATTGCATACTAATTGCAAGTATTTAGGTATGACCTCATATTTGTATGGTTTTGGTAAATCTAAGAATTTGTACAAGACAAATGTATAATGTAGAGCAAAACACTTTTTAAGCAGGTATATCTTTTTTATTTTATTTTTAACTTTTAGGCTAAATGTTTTACATAAATAAATAAAAGCTGATCACTCTAAGCACCCCTGACAGTGTTCCATGGTTTGTCTTCGCCCTTTACTGTCACTTTTGTTGGACAACCTGGTCTCTCTTGATATAATGCAGGTTCAAAGGGTGAAAACAAAAAAGGAAAACGAATGCAATCACCCTAAGAATTGTTTTTGGGTTTCATACCTCTGTATGGTTTTACATAAGAATATTGGAGTTTATTTAGCTGGAAAGTGCAAAATCTGGTCCAGCTTTGCATAGAAACCAATCAGCTTCCACGTTTTGTTGTTGTCAAAGTTTATGTGAACAAGCAGGATTTAGAAGCTGATTGGCTTCCATGCACAGCTGCAGAAAGGGGATAGTCACTGCATCTATGCACCACAAACCAAAAACACTTTTGAATCCATTTTAATAAATCTACACCAGATTTTGCAGTCTCCATTTTTTATGTAATCACCCCCATTATGCAGCATAAAATCACAATGTTAGCCCTGGTAATCTATTAACATTTCTTTTTTTTTTTTATCCAACAGGAGAAGAAAGATATATTTGCTGGTATTGCTGGAGGACATTTAAGTTTCCAAACACATTAAAGGCTCACATCCATTTCCACTGTGCGCTGAATAACGGCAGAGGGTTTCTCGGGAACGAGCATGTCAGAAGGTCAGAGATTTTCAGCGTTTCTCCTAAAACGGCTGATGGAGTCCCCAATCCCACCCCACCGCTCAGAGGGAGCAACGGCAGAGACGCCATTAAGAGGGAATCCTCCTTATCCCCAGCTTTAAGCAAGCTTGGGGTCATCAAGAAGGCACTTGGCAAAGAGGAGCAGGACCGAGCCCTAGACATGAGCGTGAGCTCTGCCAGGAGCCATGGACAGTTTCTAGGAGTGGTGGCAAACCCATGTGGTACCAACGGGGTCACGTTTTATCCGGGCTTAAGGTCGGCTTTCAAACCAGCTGGACTATCCAAATTAGCTCATGTTGACTCTACTAGAGAAGACACCAAATCTGGCAACGTGGGCTTCAGTAAACTTTTAGGTGGCATCAAGCCTGGCCGAACAAGTGAAGGTCTAGTGAGCAATCACCACTCCAAGTACCTCCACCCAGGTGATGGCTCCTCAACTGTCTTATCTTGTAGCACTGGCCTGAGGGGCTTCCCTATCCTGTCCCACCTGGAGGAAAGCTCAGCCTTCAAACACGTTGAGAGAGGCATTCATAACAGCCTGTCACCCAACAGTCGCTACAACCAGATGGGCCAGCCAGGATTACACTTCTCAGAACGTTTCTCCATGCCACAGTTTGAGGGCATCAAGTCCTACTCGGCGGAATGTAACATCCCGGTCATGCCTTTCACAGTGTACAATGGGGAACTTCTCTACAGCACACCCTATTACCCTTTTAAATTTCATTTCAGCAACCTGATCAAGTACCCCGAGTCTTATTTCAATGCTGGGCCTGCCATGAACCCAGAACTTGGTTCTCTGACCACCAGCATAGATCGCGAGATAGCCATGCACAATCACCAGCTCTCTGAAATTGCAGCAGAGAAAAGCAGAGCTGGGCGACTGGAAAGCCTAGCTGGGGCAACAACCCCTGGGACTGGCAAGCCCAAGAAGGGCCACCTATGTCTGTACTGTGGCAAACTGTACTCTCGTAAATATGGCCTAAAGATCCATATGAGGACTCACACTGGCTACAAACCCCTCAAATGCAAGGTGTGTCTCAGGCCCTTTGGGGACCCCAGTAACCTCAACAAGCACATTCGCCTTCACGCTGAGGGCAACACACCTTACCGCTGTGAGCACTGTGGCAAGGTGCTGGTAAGAAGAAGGGACCTGGAAAGACACGTCAAATCAAGGCACCCTGGCCAAAGTTTGACCACCAAGGAAGACCTACACACTGACCCTTCCTATCCCCAAGCAGACACCAAGAGTGAGGACAATGACAGTGATGTGGACGTATGTTTTACTGATGAGCAGAGTGACCAAGAGACTGGGGCAAGCAAGGAGCACTGAGCCACTAATAGCACAACTTTATATCATTATATCTAATTATATAAATATATGTATTATACGTTTATAAAGGATGTATCTATTTATGTGCTTCTACACAGCAAAATAATCCTCTGGACTAAATGACTGGTTATTGGGAAAGCGGGACTTGTTGAGGACTGTGTTTGGGAGGGTGGAAGACACTACAAGTACTTATGAAAGGTTTTCCACTCCATAAGAAGCTGTGATTCCTATCTGGTTTACACTTTACAGTGCTAATGAGCAGGGAGGAGAGGACACATCCTGGGACAAGGTTCTAGCAAAGGTGCTGACCAGGATGACTTTGTCCCCCCCTCCTCAGTCCTATTATATAGGGCACTAGTTCCCAACCTCAGTGCTCAAATACCCCTATCAGGTACTGTTTTCAGGATTTTCTTAGTCAAGTCAATAGCTTGGTGTTTATGAGAGCTATTTCCAACCCTTTGCTGGAGGTTCTTAGGGATCAAGGTTGGGGGCCAATGACATAGGGCATTCTGTATGCAGTGGCTCTAGTCCAGGATGACTTTGCCCCCCCCCCAGTCCTATTATATAGGGCACTAGTTCCCAACCTCAGCGCTCAAATACCCCTATCAGGCACTGTTCTCAGGATTTTCTTAAAATCAAAGTCAATAGCTTGGTGTTTATGAGAGCTATTTCCAACCCTTGAGCTGCTGTAGGTCAAGGTTGGGGGCCAATGACATAGGGCATTCTGTATGCAGTGGCTCTAGTCCAGGATGACTTTGTCTCCCCTCCCCAGTCCTATTATATAGGGCAGTAGTTCCCAACCTCAGCACTCAAATACCCCCAACAGATTATGATTTCAGGATTTTTTTTCACTATGAATCAAAAGTCAACGGCTTGGTTATGACAGCTATTCCCAAACCTTGACCTGCTGGAGGTTCTTAGGGCCAAGGTTGAAGAACACTGACATAGGACATTCTGACTGCAGTGGCTCTAGTCCAGGATGACTCCCCCCTCCCTCCCCAGTCCTATTATATAGGGCATTAATTCCCAACATCAGCACTCAAATACCCCCAACAGGTCATGTTTTTAGGATTTACTACACCATAAATGAAAGTCAAGGGTTTGGTGTATATGACCGCTATTTCCAAACCATGACCTGTTGGAGCTTTAGACTTTCCCAAGTCAGGAGGACTTCTATCAACAGTGTATGAGCTCCGTTTTATTTAACGAAGGATGGCATAATCTACCTTCTTCTCAGACTAGCCCTTGCCATGAAATGTAGATATAACTGACCCATATCTGATCACCTATCTGTTATAACAAATGCTCTTTGATATTATAAAAAATGTCTATATCTTCTTTTTTTTATAAGATGGTGTACATTGATTGAATGCAGTTATTTGGTTTTGGTTGAGTTTGTTATGCGCCTTTTTTTTTTTTTAATAAACTTATAGACAAACTAATTTTAGTTTGTCCTTTGAAAACTAAATGTGTAGCTGCACCACTTTCTCCATATTTTTGTCAAGCTTCGTTTAGATACATTTCACCTGAAAGGAGTCTTCATGGCGTTCCATTGAAGCGATCACCAACAGAAACTTCAATTAAAGTTCATTCAAAATAATCTAAAGTTCAACCAGTATATTTTTTATTCAATTGTTTAAAAAAAAAATGTAAACTAAATTAATCTCCAAAGATCTCGATGTTGCATTTAATTAACGGCCGCTTTATAAATATCTCACAATTGGCAAACATCACAAAGACATAAAAATGTGGATCGTGTAAAAATAAGAAGCCACATGTTTAAATGCGTGTTTTTAGTCTTGGGGTCATTGATGTCGCCCCTGGAATTTGCATTAGCCTCCTTTTTAATCCATGCATCCTCCATTTAGTGGCATATATAGCTGAGGATAGGACTGTAGAACTATGCTGCCTTATCTTTTTCTTTATGTTCATTTTAATTCATTTATTTTTCTAAAACGGCATCATCGTTTTTATTGCCATCTGCAGTGCTTCTCGTATTTATTTATAGAATTGCCAAGCTTTATCAGAATAATTGTTCAGCAGGACCCCATTCTTTCTAATCTGCAGGCTGATAGGGCAATTGTGATTAATTGGGTGATTAGTACATATATCTGTCAATCCATTTAGGTATATATTATGACTCTCATGTTTTTCCTAATGAACATTATTTCATAAAATGTCGTTTAAAGTGAGCTTGTCACATGTGAGTCAAAATCAAAATAATACAGAACAGACTGAAGGCAAATAGATCATTTTTTCTTAGAAGGGAGTGAACTACAGCAGATATATCAGCACTCTCATCCAGTTTCCCATTCTTCTGAGTTTTCCCATGCACTACATGGCATTTTGATTTACTAAAGTTGAGGTTGTTCAACTAGCAAAGTGAATGTTCACTTTGCAAAATGATTGTTAGTGAATGTGAAGCTTGAGTTTGAATACCCAATTATGTACAAAGGAAATACAAACAGGATTTTCTTTCTAGCACATAGAAAATCAGCACATTAGTATCGTTTTTTTTTTTTAAATCTCTAATGCCCTGTACACACGATCCGAATATCGTACGACTTTTTCCGCTTGATAGTCGCAAGTAGAAATTAAATAGGTTAATAAAGTCCCGAAAATTCTCATACGACAGAAAAAAAAAAAAATCGGAAGTGATGTCATGTGTTGTAATGTATTTGTATTGTACATTCGGACGACAACTGTACTGACTAAACAAAAATCGTACGATCTGGTACTGTACGAGAACATTTTTCGTGCATGTCCGATAAAATAATATCGGACGAACTGTCATGATCAGCTCTCGAAAGCTCTGTACTATCAATCCGATTATCGTACGATTCTTCCTCGGACGACATTTTTCGTACGATATTCGGATTGTGTGTACAGGTTATAAGGCTATATCCGTTGGTGAACCTTAAAGTGATACTTATCAATTATCCTCCACATATAATCCATACACATTTGCTACTTAAAAGAGGTTTGGGATTTTTTTTAGAAATCATACTTATCTAGATAGATGGAGCACAGTCTGTCCCTGCTGACTCTGAGGCCTCGTACACACGGCCGAGGAACTCGACGTGCCAAACACATCGAGTTCCTCGGCCAGTTCAGCCCTGAAGCCGCCGAGGAGCTCGGCGGGACGAGAGCTCCCATAGAACAACGAGGAAATAGAGAACATGTTCTCTATTTCCTCGCCGAGGTCCTCGTCGGCTTCCTCGGCCGAAAGTGTACACACGGCCGGGTTTCTCGGCAGAATTCAGCCAGAAACTCGGTCGGAAGCTGAATTCTGCCGAGGAAACTGGTCGTGTGTACGGGGCCTAAGACTAAGAACTGAGCGATCAAACACCACTGACCACTGAGCTCTCAGTGCTCCACATAGGTGTGCACAGCCTATTGCATTAGGGTGTGCCCCCAAAAATCAAACACACATGAACGCAACCTGCTGCCACATGGAGGAGGCTCTGATGGTGCGAGGCAGTTGATTGGGAGCATATCATGCTATACTCTAAATACGAGTGCAGTGTGTTCCTCTAGTTGAACCTAGCCTTTAATATAATGGGAGCATTTACACTGACCACTGGTGCCACTCCTGGATAATGCTAATGCATATGGGGTGATTAGGGTGTGCCCAGGCACACCCAGCAGACCCTGTGCGCACACCTATGGTGCTCCATGACTGTCAGTCACTGCTCTCTGCTCTCAGTGGCGGCCCGTCCATATGGGGCGCTACCCCCCCTAATCCATGCGTCTGGCCCCTACATGCAGGGCACCAGATGCATGGATTCCAATGGTGTTACCTTATTTTTAGAAGCACGTGATTAGAGCCAGAGGCCCACGACCTAGATGGGGTAAGTCTGGTGCTGGTGGTGACCCAACCGACCAGGGGGGTTTGCGTGTGACCCGACCGGGGGGGACTGACCAACTGAGGTGGCGACAGGTGGATTGTTTACCGCCACTCCCAAAAAATATACCACCAGCTGCCACTGCCCTGCACTCACTGAAACGCAGGGCTGTGGAGGGCGTGGGAGCATCTGGCTAAGGCTCTCAGGGCTCAATGGCTAAGGCTCTCAGTGGCTCACTGAGAGGCTGAGTCAGGTGCCCGTCCAGGCTCCTGGGTGGATTCTGACCATATGGTCGCAATCTTTCCCCAGCCAGGTTCTGTGACATCATCCGACAGCAAGCTTTAACCCTCAGTTGGCTGAAAATGGGTCGCAGGAGTGCAGAATGAACTGCACTCCTGTGATCCACAGGAGAAGTGCAGCCAAATGAGCTTTGGCTGTACTTCTCATTTGAAGTATATGTGAACCCTTACCTTACCTCTTTCAAGTGATCCCAGGGGCGGCATGCTTAACTGATCCTGGGTGCAGTTTGAAGAACTCACGCTACACAAATGAACCGGCCCTAGGGGCCGGGTTTGTTTGGAATGGAGAAGGAATAACACTCTCAGCACTGCCATGAGGGACATTCAAACATACCATGCAGTGAGAAGAGCCATCAAGTTTGACATAGGAAAACAATATCTAAAGGCTACCACACTGCATTGTCTTAAATGTTTGATTAATTGCAAAACAGAGTGCTTAAAAACAATTAAAAATCATAACCCCCCATCCATTCCCTTCTCATATCTCCAATTATTCCCCAAATATTCAAAATATGAACTTTGGGTATGTGTTTGGTAGAAATTGGTTGACATCAGGACATTATGCAAACATTTCAATAAGCAGCAAATAGAAAGAAACACGTCAGGTTTAAAAATTAGAGTGTATTGTTTAATGCGGTGGTAAACTGCTGGGTGATTTTTTTTCTGACCTGAAAGATGTCATAATGTGCTAGTATGTATTATATACTAGCACATTATGTGAAAATTTCCTGAAAACAAAGTCTTCCGGCGATGCGCTGTCACCGCTGGAGGCCGCTTCCATCTTCCTCCGTCTTCCTTCTGGGTCCACTGACTCCAGCTGTGTGACTGGCCATGATCATCTGGCACAACTATTCGTAATCATCTGGCACATCTGTCCGTCATCTGACACATCTGTCCATGATCATCTGGTACATTTGTCCGTCATCTGGTACATCTGTCCTTCATCTGGCACATCTGTCCATGATTATCTGGCACATCTGTCCGTGATCATCTGGCACATCTGTCCATTATCATCTGGTACATTTGTCCGTCATCTGGTACATCCATCCGTGATCATCTGGCACATCTGTCCATCATCATCTAGTACATCTGTCCATGATCATCTGGTACATTTGTTCATGATCTTCTGGCACATCTGTCCATCATCATCTGGTACATTTGTTCATAATCTTCTGGCACATCTGTCTGCCATCATCTGGCACATCTGTACGTGATCATCTGGTACATTTGTCCTTTCATCTGGCACATCTGTCCGTCATCATCTGGCACATCTGTCCATGATCATCTGGCACATCTGTCCATCATCATCTAGTACATCTGTCCATGATCATCTGGTACATTTGTTCGTGATCATCTGGCACATCTGTCCGTCATCATCCAGTACATCTGTCCATGATCATCTGGCACATCTGTCCGTCATCATCCAGTACATCTGTCCATGATCATCTGGTACATCTGTCTGATATCATCTGGCACATCTGTCCGTGATCATCTGCCACATTTGACGCACATCTGTCCGTAACAATCTGCCACATCTGGTGCACATCTGTCCGTTATAATCTGTCACATCTAGCGCACATATGTCTGCAATGATCTGCCACATCTGGTGCACATCTGTCCGTAATAATCTGTCACATCTGGCGCACATATGTCCGCAATGATCTGCCACATCTGTCCGTAATAATCTGTCACATCTGGCGCACATATGTCCGTAATAATCGGCCACATCTGGTGCACATCTATCTGTAATAATCTGTCACATCTGGTGCACATCTGTCCATTATAATCTGTCACATCTAGCGCACATATGTCCGCAATGATCTGCCACATCTGGTGCACATCTGTCCGTAATAATCTGTCACATCTGGTGCACATCTGTCCATTATAATCTGTCACATCTAGCGCACATATGTCCGCAATGATCTGCCACATCTGGTGCACATCTGTCCGTAATAATCTGTCACATCTGGTGCACATCTGTCCATTATAATCTGTCACATCTAGCGCACATATGTCCGCAATGATCTGCCACATCTGGTGCACATCTGTCCGTAATAATCTGTCACATCTGGCGCACATATGTCCGCAATGATCTGCCACATCTGTCCGTAATAATCTGTCACATCTGGCGCACATATGTCCGTAATAATCTGCCACATCTGGTGCACATCTGTCCGTAATAATCTGTCACATCTGGTGCACATCTGTCCGTAATAACCTGTCTCATCTGGTGCACATCTGTCCATTATAATCTGTCACATCTAGCACACATATGTCCCCAATGATCTGCCACATCTGGTGCACATCTGTCCGTAATAATCTGCCACATCTGGCGCACATATGTCCGCAATGATCTGCCACATCTGGTGCACATCTGTCCGTAATAATCTGCCACATCTGGCACACATTTGTTCGTAATAATCAGCCACAACTGTCCGTGATCAGCTGGCACATGTCTGTGATCATCTGACGCACATCTGTCCATGATCATCTGCCACATCCCAGTGATCAACATCTGTCACATCTGCCACATCTGTATGTGAACATCTGCCACATCTGTATGTGAACATCTGCCACATCTGTATGTGAACATCAGTGATCAACATTTGTTACACATCTGCCTCAGAGTATGCTGGACAAGAGTTATATCACACATTAGTGTCTCGGCATCATTGGAGTTAAATCCCAGACTGTTTAAGCCCTGGTTCACACTGATGGGACCTCTGATGCGTTCCAGAACCCATGAAATCGCACGAAAACTGAAATAACATACCCTTCTTTGGAGGCTGTTCATATATACATAGTGCGATTTAATTGCGTTTTTCTAAAAGGGTCCTGTGCAAGTTTTGTGCAGTCCAGTGCAGTTTTTATCTCCACAGACTTAAATGGTAGCCGCATGCAAAACTCTTATCTGTCCTAATTTAACATGATTCTAGTACATTTTGAACAAGTCTTTGCTGTCTGCCTGCCTCCTATCCCTGAACCCTGGCCAAGGGGAGAAGAGAGAAACAAAATCGCAACTGTATCCAAATCGGTTGGAAAACACATCGGTATCGCCTCTGAACCACATCAAATCATAGTGATCAAATTGCACTGCAAAAGTGATTCAACTCACACCGCAACCTAGTCTTAGTGAGATCCAGCAGAGTCTTCTTATCTCATTCTTGTGAATTTTATGCTCCACCCCTGTTCCAAACTAAAGAGCTTGGTCCTGCCAAATACTGTACTGTTACGGAACCATGAACCAGACGTACAACAAGAGATAAGTGAAAATAAGAAGGCTTTATTGAAAATCAAGCTGTAAAGCAAAAGTCCAACGGATGGTGAAACCAGAGGTCAGGAACCAGAAGAGTAGTCAGACGAAGCCAGGATCAGGAACCAGCAGGGTAGTCAGACGAAGCCAGGATCAGGAACCAGCAGAGAAGTCAGACGAAGCCAGGATCGGAACCAGAAGCAGCAGCAGTCTTGGAAGCATGTGCACACAGGAGGACCAAGCAAGGAACTGAAGTCACAGACCTCCTATATATGTGAGCCAGGTATCCAGCTCCTCCCAGTGGGAAGGAGGAGCCGCAGGGTGGGAGGCTACAAGAGACCTAGAAACCAAGATGGCCGCCAGCACATGTCAAACGAAGGAGACAGGAGAGAGGTAAGACCATGACAGTACCTCCCCCTCAAGGGCCCCTCCTCCGCGGTGCAAAAAACGGTTTCTGAGGGAAGCGTGCGTGGAAGGCTCGGAGCAAGGCAGGAGCATGGACATCTGCGGAGGGAACCCAGGAACGCTCCTCAGGACCATAACCACGCCAGTGGACCAAAAACTGCACCCGACCGCGAACCAGGCGTGAGTCCAGGATATTGCTCACCTCATACTCCTCGTGATTGCCCACTTGGACCGGACGAGGCCGAGGAACCGAGGAAGTGAAGCGATTGCACACCAGTGGCTTCAACAGGGAGACATGAAACACGTTGGAGATCCGCATGCCAGGTGGAAGCGCAAGGGCATAGGCTACCGGGTTTACCCTGCGAAGCACTCGGAAGGGACCAACAAAGCGAGGAGCCAGCTTGGGAGTGGGCACTCGAAGGTTGAGGTTGCGGGTGGACAACCATACACGGTCTCCGACCTGGTAGGAAGGAGCAGGCGCTCGTCTGCGATCAGCCTGGAGTTTCTGGCGCTGCGCAGAGACCTCAAGGGACCTCTGGATCTGTACCCAAGAAGCACGTAGAGCAGAAAGGTGATCCTCCACAGCCGGAATATCCTGGGGAGAGAATGCCTCCGGTAACACGGCAGGTTGGAACCCATAATTGGCCATGAAGGGAGACGTCCCAGAGGAAGAGTTCACAGCCGTGTTCCTGGCAAACTCAGCCCAAGGCAGGAGGTCAACCCAATTGTCCTGGTGATCGGAGACATAGCAACGAAGGAATTGCTCCAAGGCCTGATTGGATCGTTCTGCGGCCCCATTGGACTGAGGGTGGTAGGCCGAGGAGAAGGAGAGATGAATCCCCAACTGGGAGCAAAAGGCGCGCCAGAACCTGGACACAAACTGACTCCCCCGATCCGACACTATCTCTTTGGGCAAACCGTGCAACCGGAAGACCTCCCGGGCAAAAATCGTGGCCAACTCTTGTGCAGAGGGTAACTTCTTGAGAGGAATACAGTGGCACATTTTGGAAAACCGATCCACAATCATGAGAATGACCGTATGGCCTCGGGATGCAGGGAGGTCCACAATGAAATCCATCCCCAGGTGTGACCATGGGCGCTCCCCGGTGGCTATGGGTTGCAGCAGGCCCAACGGAAGGTGCCGAGGGGACTTACTTTGGGCACAAACAGAGCATGCCGCTACATATGCGGCGATGTCGGAACGTAGGGAAGGCCACCAGAACAGACGTGAAACAGCCCAGGACAGCTGATTCTTACCAGGATGCCCCGCGGTCTTGGAGTTATGGTAGGTTCGCAACAACCGAGTGCGCAACTCCTCAGGCACAAAACATCTGCCGTTGGGTGTCCCAGAGGGAGCACCAGACTGAGCCGCCAAAATCTGCTCACCAAGGGGAGAGGTCAGGCTGGTGCGAATGGCGGCCAGGATCTGATTCGGAGGTATGACCGAAGTCGGTATAGATTCCTCCCTGGACAGCTCGGAGTACTGCCGTGATAAGGCATCCGCCCTAATGTTCTTGGAACCAGGTAGGTAGGAGACCACGTAATTAAAACGTGACAAGAACAGAGCCCATCTGGCCTGACGTGGTGTCAATCTCTTGGCCTCAGAAAGGTAGGTCAGATTCTTGTGGTCCGTCAGGATGAGAACCGGAACCACCGAGCCCTCGAGCAAGTGCCTCCACTCTTTGAGAGCCTGCACTATGGCCAATAACTCCCTGTCACCAATCTGATAGTTGCACTCCGCGGATGACAGTTTCCGGGAGTAAAACCCACAAGGAAGCAGCGGACCCTCTGGTGTCCTACGCTGAGACAGAAGGGCGCCTACTCCCGTCTCGGACGCGTCCACCTCGAGGACAAAGGGCAACCCAGGGTTGGGATGAGACAGAATCGGAGCTGACACAAAGGCGGATTTTAGGGCCTCAAAAGCCCGGATGGCCTCGAGCGGCCAGACCTGGGAATTACTGCCCTTCCTGGTCAGATCCGTGAGAGGCTTGGCCAGCATGGAGAAGTCCCTGATGAACTTCCGATAATAATTGGCGAAGCCCAAAAAACGCTGCAAGGAACGAAGACCACTGGGCTGAGGCCACTGTAAGACAGCCGAAACCTTCTCAGGATCCATGGAGAACCCCTCAGCGGAAATGATGTAACCTAGGAAGGTTACCTGGGATCGGTGAAATTCGCATTTCTCAAGCTTACCGAACAGCTTGTTCTCTCGTAACCGTTGCAACACTCGTTTGACATCCAGAATGTGGGCCTCCCTGGATTCAGAATATACCAAGATGTCATCCAAATAGACCACCACACACTGCTGCAACAGGTCACGGAAAACATCGTTGATGAATTCCTGAAAGACTGCGGGCGCATTGCACAACCCAAAGGGCATAACCAAGGATTCATAATGACCGGTCCTGGTGTTAAAGGCGGTCTTCCACTCATCGCCCGCCTTGATCCTTACCAGGTTATATGCCGCCCTCAGGTCGAGTTTGGTAAAGACCGTGGCCCCTTTAAGGCGATCGAACAGCTCGGAAATCAAGGGTATCGGGTAAGCGTTCTTGATCGTGATGCGATTGAGACCCCTGTAATCGATGCAAGGCCTCAACTCACCGCCCTTCTTTTTCACAAAGAAAAATCCAGCCCCTGCCGGGGACGAGGATTTGCGAATGTGACCACGGGACAGCGCCTCCATCACGTACTCCTCCATGGCCTCATTCTCCGCAACCGACAGTGGATAGACCTTGCCGCGAGGAGGAACGGCACCAGGTTGTAACTCAATGGCACAATCATATGGGCGGTGCGGAGGTAGGGCAACTGCGCGTACCTTATCGAATACATCCCGGTACTGCTCGTATTCAGGAGGCAACAGAGAGTCCGAGGAAGTACACAGCAACTTGACAGGCCCATGGATGCACTTAGCCCCACACTGTGGTGACCATGAGAGGATCTCGGCCGATCTCCAGTCAAAAGTCGGATTATGCTTCTGGAGCCAGGGGTACCCCAAGACCACCGAGTAGTGTGGAGACGAAATAACTTGGAAGCAGACCGACTCTCTGTGAGCGGCACCAATGGCTACCCCCACTGGAAGGGTCTCATGAGTCACGTGTGACGGTTGGAGGGGTCTGCCGTCTATCGCCTCTAGAGCCAGCGGGGAACCTCGAGCCTGTAGAGGAATGGAATTGGCGGCAGCGAACTCACTATCAATGAAAAAAACCACCAGCACCAGAGTCCACCAACGCCTGGGTCGTCACCGAGCCCCCGACCCAGGAGAGGACAACAGTGATCAGTGGTTTATCAACACGGGAAACCGGGGACGAGGAGACTCCACCCAAGATCTGCCCCCGACAGGATCTCAGGTGCGAGCGTTTCCCGGACGGTTCGGACATGCCAACCGAAAATGCCCATCGAGACCACAGTACATGCATCGGCCCTCGCGTCTCCGGAGTACCCTCTCCCCCTCGGACAAGCGAGCAAACCCCAGCTGCGAGGGTTCACCCCCAGACAAGTCAACCCCAGGAGGCGTGGGAGGAGAGGGAGGCACGGGTGGGACAGCAAACTTAGGCGCCAAACTGTTAGGAGGCCTCCGCAGGCACTCCTTAAAGGAAGGTCTCTCCCTGAGTCTGGTGTCAATCAAAATCAGGAAAGAAATAAGAGCCTCGAGCTCCACTGGTAGGTCCTTAGCTGCAACCTCATCCTTCAAGGCATCCGAGAGACCATGAGAGAAAGCAGCGACCAGGGCCTCATTATTCCAACCTACCTCTGCTGCCAGGGTACGAAACTCAATGGCGTATTCGGCTACGGATCGTGAACCCTGTCTGACGGACATAAGGAGCTTCGCAGCAGAGGCGGCGCGAGCCGGCACATCGAATACCTTCCGAAGAGAAGCAACAAAACCGGAAAACTCGGCAACCACCGGATTGTTGTTCTCCCATAAAGGACTGGCCCAGGACAAGGCCTTGTCAGAGAGCAGCGAGATCAAGAACCCCACCTTTGATCTCTCAGTGGGAAAGGCATGTGGCAGCAACTCGAAATAAATGCCCACTTGGTTAAGGAAACCTCGGCACTGAGTTGGCTCTCCCCCAAATCGCTGTGGAAGGGGGGCAGAACCGGACATACCCCGAAACACCGCAGGCGCAACATCAGGTGTCGGGGTAGACTCTGGCGCAACAACCGGAGCGGCAGTAGGAGCGGGCCCAGGAGCGACAACCGACCCATCGGCAACGGGAGCGACATGAACCGTGCGTTCAAGCAGGGTTTGCAACGCCACGGCGAACTGACCCAACAGGGACTCCAGCTGATCAAGTCTGGCAACCAGCGTGGGTAGCGAGGATGGCTCTGTACCGTCAAAATTCAGGGCTTGGTCCTAATGTTACGGAACCATGAACCAGACGTACAACAAGAGATAAGTGAAAATAAGAAGGCTTTATTGAAAATCAAGCTGTAAAGCAAAAGTCCAACGGATGGTGAAACCAGAGGTCAGGAACCAGAAGAGTAGTCAGACGAAGCCAGGATCAGGAACCAGCAGGGTAGTCAGACGAAGCCAGGATCAGGAACCAGCAGAGAAGTCAGACGAAGCCAGGATCGGAACCAGAAGCAGCAGCAGTCTTGGAAGCATGTGCACACAGGAGGACCAAGCAAGGAACTGAAGTCACAGACCTCCTATATATGTGAGCCAGGTATCCAGCTCCTCCCAGTGGGAAGGAGGAGCCGCAGGGTGGGAGGCTACAAGAGACCTAGAAACCAAGATGGCCGCCAGCACATGTCAAACGAAGGAGACAGGAGAGAGGTAAGACCATGACATGTACAAGTTTAGAAAAGTAGAAATATCGATTCATACATGGGCTTCCTTTTGTTTGTACTGTTTTATGCTTACTCTATATCATATACAGTATAATGAGGCTAGGAAACAAGTGAATATCTGCCATTTCCAAAAATGTTGGCACACTATACCCTGCTTTATATGCTTATACTATTAATCCAGACTTGCATATATTTACCAAGCTGTGAAAAAATGCCCACCTAGGTATTTAAATGGTAAAATGGGAGACTGTACAGTTATAATGCAATCCTACTCATCATGAGAATATATTATCCAAAAGGGAGGGACGAGTGATACAAAAAGGTAATAACGATATGGGGAAAGCTGATAGTGAAAGCAAAATAAGGTTGTTGAACACTGAGTGGTTGATAAGATGGATTAGTCTGGCAGCAGCATTCATGATTGACTGAAAAGGGGATTTCCTACAGTATGTAGTGGTAGACCAAGGAGGAGAGAGTTGCATTAAATATTAACATTTATAGGTAATAATATCAGAGATTGTTATTCTTGGGAATATCCGATTGATTCTTGGGGAAATTTTTTCCCACATTGGGTCAAATTGGACCGTGTCTCATATGTTTTTTTTGCCCTCTTCTCGATCAACTGTATATAGAAGTTTTTTTCTATTGTTGGAACTGGATGGACTTTTTTCAAAGTGACTAACTATGTATGTGATTATATAGTCAAATTTGGAGATACTACATGGAGTGAATCAGTAGGTTTGTGGTGTTTTTTTTGTGTTGATTAGATGTGGGGCTAAAGGAGAGGCCAGAGCCCACAATTACACCTAGCACCCTGGCATGAGGGAAGGATCTGATAGTTATGATATTGATATTGATGAAAAATTCTTCATTGGGCAGAGAATATTATGAGCTCAATTTAGGAAATATAATTGTTTTTGTAAGTGGTGTGACATTCATATTAATATGTCAGTTAGAATATTAGTGATTAACAGTGTCCATTAAGGGTGCACAGGTGCCGCCCCCTCTTTCCAGCCACCCCCCTCTATGACTAATGGATAGATTCATGCATAGCATAGCATGAATCTATCCATGGCCGCTGCTGCCCCTCCCTATTCAAGCGTCCGCCCCCTTTTTGCACACCGAGCGCCTGAATTACAGCGGCGGGGATGTATTTTTGAAGCACCTGATTAGAGCCATAGGTGCTAATAGGCTTCCAAAAAGGTGGACTGTGACCGCAGAGCATTGTGCTTGTAGTTCACCCAGATGTGCTAGAACAGCGAATTAATCTGTTACTCGTCACCTGATTGGCTGAAAGCATAGGCGCTATGATTGGACGCCTATCAGGAGGAAGGGAGGAGACACATGGAGGACACAGGAGCTGCTGTCTGACCCGCTGCAATGTTTGCCGCCATCACCCACATTCCTGATCCACAACCGAGACAGGGTAAGTGACAGATGGCGAGTGGGCGGGGGGTCACAGCGGCATCATTTGATGGGGCACAGTAGCAGCATTTGATGTGCAAAGTGGCAGTGTTTAATGGGCACAGTGGCTGCAATTGATGGGCACAGTGGCTGCGTTTGATGGGACAGTGGCTGCGTTTGATGAGACAGTGGCTGCGTTTGATGGGACAGTGGCTGCTATTGATGGGCACAGTGTCTGTGTTTGATGGTACAGTGGCTGCGTTTGATGGCACAGTGGCTGCGTTTGATGGGCACAGTGGCTGCCTTTGAGGGTACAGTGGCCGCATTTTATGGCACAGTGGCTGAAATTGATGGGCACAGTGGCTGCAATTGATGGCACAGTGACTGCATTTGATGGGCACAGTGAGGCTGCAATTGATCTGTTTTTTTCCTGAATTCTTTAGTTTGTTTGCCCCCCCCCAATATTTTGAGCACCAGCCCCCATTGGTGATGAATGATGAGACTGAAGGGGTGAGATGAAGAATAGTGAGACAGAGGCCATGGGAGTTTTTCAACTTACCAAGGGAGAAGGTGTGGATAGAGAATAGAAAGGGTGCAAGGACATTGTGGGACCTCTACAGAGAGAGAAAGAGGAGTAGATAGAGTTGTAGGTGACACTTAAGGAGCGCTTAGATAGGTAGGGGGAAACCCAGGAAAGGGCAAAACCAAGGTAGTGCATATTTTGAGTAAGAGTGGGTAGTCAACCATATCAAAGACAGCAGAAACGTCTAATAGTATGAGTACGAAGTAACAGCCAATGTGCTGTCTTTGAGTAATTCCCAGATAAAAAAAAAGCACTGAGCACACAAGTTTCACTCCTTGCATGTATCTCAAAGTGAATCTCACACATATGGTTATGTGCTGTAGAGCATACTGGGACCAGAAAATACATTTATTTTTTTGAATTAGTATGAGCACTGTGGTACATTTTCATTACATACTGGGCTGTTTTGCAGTGCTGCATAGGGTTAGAGCTCTTGCCACTTCTCTACATGACTACAATCAGTCTGAATTAAATGTAACACTGTACAATTAATCCAGACACAGACAGACTTGGCAGAAACTTGTTACCATACAGTAAGTAGCTAATAACAGCTTTTTCAAATGCATTACCTTAAGTAGGTAACAACAGCTTTCCCAAAAGTAATTGTTTTGTGACCAGGAACCTGTAATAAGAGAAATTAAATGGCTAATATAATGAGCTCCATCTGAAAATGCTAGTTACCTGGCTGCCTATAGCTTCATTATTGACACTAACAATATTGTACAGCTAGTGAAGTAAAAAAGAAGTCATAAATCCTAATCTGCATATTTGTCTCAGGAATGTGACTTGGAGCACTGAAGCCTTTTGAGCAGCATAACAACCATGAAACTAGTTTTTGCAAATTAAGAGTTCAGCAAAAAGAGCTTAGGTATTTTATTTCCTTCTCTTAAAGGGCTACTTGGTACCATATCTTTGTATTTTGATAAAGACAATCTATATTCAGCTCAAACAATTCAGCTTAGCAGTTAGGGTGCATAGATAGACTATTCCAATGATGAAGAAAATTGATGCATTAACATAAGCACTTAAAGGAGCTTCTGCAAACTGCTATGATTATGTTATTTATATACCTATTGCTTGCTGAAGACAACAAGTTAAACCTAAAGCAAAGTACTTTAACCTTCCTAAATGACTTGCTGCAAAACCCTTTTAATTGCTTCTTCTTCATTTTATAATTAACTGTTTGTTTTCATGGGTGAAGGTTTGTGCCATTCGTCAACTAGTCAGAGATGTATACAAGACAAAGTATAATAAAGCTTAATATTATTAGTTTATAAAGTAAATGATCTATCTATCTATCTATCTATCTATCTATCTATCTATCTATCTATCTATCTATCTATCTATCTATCTATCTATCTACCTAAAACTAATAACCTTTAGGATTTTTGCCACCTAAATGGCATTTTACTGACAGAAAGACTGATGTAAAAATATCTAGTAGTAGGATGATTCTTACGGCCACCACAAAGATTCAAGAAACGGGAATGAACTAATGGAAGGACTGCGAGGCCAAATGATAAAAAAAGTAATTTGTTTTTTTTTTAGTTTAAACCTAAAAACAGCCAAGATGTCTCAGGGGTAGGAAAACAACTCCCCCTTTTAGCTTCATTTAACTTAAAAAATGGATTCAAAATAGAGCTTCCCTGTGAATCTGTTAAGGGAAACGAATTGCTAGATCAGGTGAGTTACTGGACAGCAGTATCTGCTGACCAGTAACTCTCCTGCTCCAGCAATTAGATTCTCTACACAGACTCAGGCCTCGTACACACGACCGAGTTTCTCGGCAAAAACCAGCAAGAAACTTGCTGGGATTTTTTTTTTTGCCGAGGGAACCGGTCGTGTATACATTTTTCCATGAGGAAGCTGTCGAGGATCCCGTCGAGCCAAAAAGAGAGCATGTCTTCTTTTTCCTCGACGGGAATGGAGAAACTTGCCTTGTCGAGTTCCTCGACAGCCTAACAAGGAACTTGACGAGGAAAACGATGTGTTTCGCCCATCGAGTTCCTCGGTCGTGTGTACGAGGCTTTACACAGAATACTGAGTCCATTCAAGGTTCTTTTTTTCAAACGTACAAAGTTACAAAACAGAGTCATCTCGGCATACTCTGACTTGAGGCACTTACAGTACATAACAAAACAGTAAACAATTAAAACAAAACCTAATTACTGCTCATAGAGAGCTAAGTAACATGCTCACCGAGGTATATAAATGAGAAGAAGAGCACAAGAAAAATCATACCTGTCCCAACTAATTGTAGGAACTACGGAAAGCCATTTAGTGGCACACCACATGAAATACAAAAGTCAATTTAAAATGTAGAAATAGGTCACCTCATTAAGGAGGGATTCCCCTGAAAACTAGGAGCGGATATACCTGTAAAGCATCCTCAGGTGCTAACAGGCCCCGGCAGTCCTACAGTTGTAACATCGGATTGGTACATATCTTTATGCAAGGGGGCAACTGAATTAACAAGAGATTTCCAATGGCCTTTGGAAGGGGATGCGGCTGACTTCCACCTTAATACAATCGACTTCCTAACATAGAATAACAATAGACCCAGCAGAGACCTAATTGCCCTGGTTGGAGCCAATACCTCCACTAAATCTAATATACATACATTTTTCCAAAGCAGAACCTGAATGGTAGTCAGACTGGATATAAATTGCAGAACTGACACCCAGAGACAGATCCAAAACATGTAAACATAAACTGCAGAGCCCTCCAAGCTTTGCCAACAGTGAGAAGGACAATGTAGATATATTTTATGTATCCTGTGAGGGGTATAGTAAGTTCTATGTGGTATTTTAAACTGGATCAACCTGTCCTTAATAAAGACTAGTTGAAGGATGAGATATTCCCAAATCTCCTCTTAGTCCTCCCCATCCAGATCTGGCACCTCCGCCTGCCAAGATGAGTGCAACTTCTCCAATCCATGATGTATGAAAGGTTGTAATGCCTTGTAAATATTTGATAGAGGTTTCATTAAGGAGTTGCTTCGTAAGAACATCTCCAAGTCAAATGGCTGAAGAGTCAGTAAAGAACTTCAAAACTGGGTGTAGTAGGTCTGGCGGAATTGCAGGAATATGAAGAAAAAGGAGTTGAGGAGCTGAAACTGTTGCTCTAGTGCTTCACACATTTTCAAAGTGCTATTCTCACATATGTGACCCAATAAGCGCACATGTCTAGATGCCAATAGGAATAGTTCAGGTATGGAGTGAAACTCCTTGAGATTGGGATTCAACCATAAAGGTATGTTCAGGGAATGACGTGATGAACAACTCACCATCTTAGGTATGATGTGAATCCACACCCTAATAACCGTTTTCATTTAGCAGGTCACATAAAAAGGGTCTGTAACTCCCTTACACAGGATGTACTGTATAGTGCTTCAAAGGAGCCAAGGTGGGCAGCTTCCAGAACCACTGAAGTGTTAGTGTCATCTGATATCAACCAGTTGTGTGCATAAGTGAGCATGGCTGCGATATAGTATGAATGAAATTATGGGTAAACTAATCTCCCTCAAGTCCATGGTTGTTGGAAAAGTGACACTTGGAAGCAAGGGGGGATGAGAAACCTATAGGTAACTATTGATGTGCGTATTAAATCTTTTAAACACAGATTTGGGGTACCATAATGGAGAATGGTGTAGCAGATAAAGGGAGGGAGTATTTTCAAGTTAACAAGTATAACAAGTTAATTCTGCCAATTTTAGACAGGTGTAAATTCTCCCAGGCATTTAGTTTTTGCTTGATCATCAGCCGGAGGGGATATTAATTATGTTTACAAAAATTCCCAACCCAAGGGGAGATGGCGACACTCAAATACTTAATAGTATCCGTTCATCGCACTGGAAGGGTCAGATCTGCTGCCCCACTGGGGTTAATGAGGAGAATCAAGAATTTGTCCCAGTTGACTTTTAACCTGGAGAGGTTATCAAAGCTGGAAAGATGCCCCAACGCTGCCTAAAGCGACAGACCTGGAATAGGATAAGATCGTCAACGTACAATGCCAGTTTCTCTTCTATAGAACCTATACAGATACCCTTCAGCTTATGTGAGCTGTGGAATGTGGTAGCTATGGGTTCTGCCATAAGAGCAAAAAGACCTGGAGCTGAGGGCCCTTGGTACTAATGATTCCTAAGTGACCTGCTAGGGGGAAATTTTTCTCCACATTCAACAAGTGTCCCTTACATTTTTGGGTATAATGAGCTGCCTTTTGACCTGCCTCACTGCCATTGGTGGGCTGATTCTTTCTGTGCAGCTTTCCAATGTCCCAGTACATTTCTTGTTTTTCTCTCTTCACTGGAGAGCTTAATACTAGGCTTCTGAGCTGCTCTATACTTGGGTCAATTTGAGTACTACAACTCCAAGCCACCTATCATTTGATGTACAAAGACAGCAACTTAAATTTAGCAGAGGTTGAGTCCACAGGGTCAGAGAAAGGAAAGGGGTTGTTTGTACCATTTCACTGATCTGTCTGTGCCTCTGTGGTCTTTGAATCATTACCAGTAACACCTAACCCCAGCAAAACATTGTCATCAGGTTTAGTCATTACATTTTCTTCATCAGACATACATGAACTGGGTTACTGTGTATGCAAGTTGGTTACTCCTTCCCTGTTTTTTTCGCTAGAAGATCTTTGCATTTCCAACACACTTCCTCCCTCCATTCATCTCCATATTGCCTAGATGTCACACCCACATTCCTTTCACAATACCTGTGTATGTACAGAGGGTCCAGTTGATAAATTGTGGGTGTCAGATCCAAATAATGGCTACTAGAAGGTTCAAAGTATGAGACCATGGTTCCCAGATCTGCATATAGAAGCACCCGTGTGGGAATCTCATCGGAGACCTCAACCTCTCTCATCCTGCACCCAGTCCCCCAACCATTAAAAAACCTATGCACAAGCTACACACACTTGGGTTTCTTTAACCCTAGTAAGAATAAGGAATTTCTCTGGCATGATGTTCTTTTTGTTCACCAGTTCAGTGTGAGTTAGTATGAATTCTGTGGTGATATCTTAATAGCCAGTGATGGTTCAGTTGCCCACAATGACAGACAGTAGGTTGTTAGGGTTTCCCTTTTTTCCATGTACAATAAGCACAGAGGAAGGGGTGTTAGCCAGGGAAACTCAGCTTCTTATGCCCAGGACATGTGCACCAGCCTAGTGCATTATCCAAAGCACTGTTTATTTAAAAGTAAGCGATTATACTCGCAAACATGCATGTGTTAAAAACACATATGCCAGGAGAAACTTCAGCCAGAACCGCTGTACGTGCCTCATATCGGCAGATGTTATCAAGAAGCATATCACAAACTCTGATGTGTTTCAAGGGCATCTCCTCTTCCTCAAGATAATGCACTAGGCTTGTGTGCCCTTCTTTTCCTTTTGTTTTTCCAGTGTTCTTGATCTTTCCTGTCCGCGGAGGGCCTACGAGGCATATTTAGCATCAAATGTTGCATGTAATCACTAGGGATTATAAATGTCAGAAGTATCCATGTCCACCACATGCACCATACTTGAGGGTGGAAGAGTGTCTTGTATTCTTTTGCTCAGGACAGTTGTTCCTGAGGTTTTTGAGCCCGCCACAAATATAGCATCTGAGGATATAAGGTTGGTACCAGGAGCCCCAGGTGCTAGTTACTGGGAGGCTTGGTTAACAGGTGTAGAAGGGGTTGCTATTGGTGGTTCCCTCCTTTAAAGCCCCTAGGGAAAGTCCTTTGGCAGTCAGACAGCTAAGTGGTTATGTAGGTCAGAAGACCTTTCCAGTAGAGCAGAGGACGGTGTTAGTAAGGCAGTGGAGGCATTTTAGCTTTTTATGGAATTTTTACAAATGTATTATTTCAATATTATTTTTATTCAAAAAATCAATTTTTTTAGGAACCCCCGTTGGGGTTCTTTGGTGAAATATTGGGGGTTCAAACAGACCCCTTATTGTCTCACTTTTGAGACAGAAAAAGGGACTGATGATAGAGGTTCCACAGTTCTTTTCTCTGTAGCCTCAGCTGCACAGGACAGTGAATGAATTGGAAGTGCCCTGTGCTGAATGACTTCATGTTCATTCACAAACTAAAGCATTGTAAAGACAGCCTACTATGCTTCAGTTATGAATGAACACAGTGAGTAATCGGTACCGACATAACAGAACATTTTAACCTTGTAAAAAGGTAAGAAAGATTATTTCTGAAACAAAGCAAAATCAGTTATGTTGCCTGCATAGTTATAACTGTATTAGAAAGTGTCTATTATGCCTTGTACACACGATCAGACTTTTGACCATGCAAAAGTCCGCTGTGAGTCTGTCTGAAGTCTGACGGAAAGAAAGAGAACAGGTTCTCTATCTAAGGTCTGTCGGACTTCCGAATAAAAAAGTCCGATGGAGGCTACACATGGCCGGACTTTCCGAGAAAAAAAGTTGTGTGTACGAGGCATAAGATAGTATGTTCACAACTACTTTAAGTTCAATCTAGTCACTGGCACTCATAAGGTGACTCCTTGTAACCCTAGTATTCTGTTAGTCAAATGAGAACTGCTCATATCCCCTGGGCAGTGTGATGTAAAGCTTCGCACCCAATTAAAAGGTCTGAAGGTATGTTGCAGTTGTAATAGAGCATTTTATAATGCCCAGTGAAAACACCCGTATTGCCAACTATCCTGGGTGTCTAATTTGTTTTAATATGACCACCTGCTACAGATTTGTGGGAAAATCGGGGTGGCGTTGTGTTCAGCACCACTTCCCCATTCTCCCCACACAGTTTGGGGTTTACCAGACTTCGCTATCATTACATTAATCACATGAACACAAAAAATGTCCTGTTTTTCTTTTGCATCAGCCTTTCTAATGTGAGAAGCTACAATGAGTCTGCACTGGGTGTGTTTCGTAATAGTTTTACTGCATGACAGGTAAGTTCGTTTTTGGAGTCGGTGACCTTGCACATTTCAGCAATGCCAGAGTGAAAAAGTGAAACACTGAGCAGTAGGCCGTGTATGTATCTCAAATGAATCTCAAACATATGGTTAAGTGTTTTAGAGCAGATTGAGACCAGTGTAGAAATCACTTTTAGTTATTAATTTATACTGCTGAATTAACATCAGCACTATGGCACATTTTCATTACAATCCTGGCTGTTTTCGCAGAGCTCTTGGCATTTTTCTCCTGAAGATGCATCTTCAACATGGCTGCACTCGTTCCAAATGTAACATTAATCTAGACACAGACAGACTTGTCAGAAACATGTTACCTTAAAGTGTAACTAAAGGCAAAACTTTGTTTTGGATAGAATAAGGCGGAATTAGGACACCTGACAGTATGTATTGCTGTCTATTGCCCAGTGGCGTCACTAGGGTTGGTGTCACCCGGTGCGGTAAAACATGGTGTCACCCCCCTCTGTCTAGGCTGCCCAGCACCAAGCAGGCAGCGCACGGGCACGGGGCGCACCCCAAACCAGCCCCGGTAAATGATCGTATAGGGCAGTATAGTGGCAGGTTAGGGTAGTATAGAGTGGTATAGTGGCAGGTTGGTGTAGTGGGGTGGTATAGGACAGGTTAAGGTGGTATAAGGCATGTTTGGGTGATATAGGGTAGTTTGAGGTGGTATAGGGCAAGTTATGGTTGCATAGGGCAAGTTGGGGTGGTATAGGGCAAGTTAGGGTGGTACAGGGCAGGTTGGGGTGGTATAGTGCAAGTTAGGGTGGCATAGGGCAAGTTGGGATGGCATGGGAAAGGTTGGGGTGGTACAGGGCAAGTTAGGGTGGCATTGGGCAGGTTGGGGTGGTATAGGGCAAGTTATGGTGGCATAGGGCAGATTGGGGTGGTACAGGGCAAGTTAGGGTGGCACAGGGCAAGTTGGGGTGGCATGGGAAAGTTTGGGGTGGTACAGGGCAGGCTGGGGTGGTACAGGGCAGGCTGTGGTGGCACAGGGCAGGCTGGGTGGTACAGGGCAGGCTAGGGTGGTACAGGGCAGGCTGGGGTGGTACAGGGCTGTTTGGGGTGGTACAGGGCAGGCTGGGGTGCTACAGGGCTTTTTGGGGTGGTACAGGGCAGGCTGGGGTGGTACAGGGCAGGCTGGGGTGGCACAGAGCAGGCTGGGGTGGTACAGGGCAGGCTGGGATTGCACAGGGCAGGCTGGGCGTGTCAGCTAAAAAAAAACAAAAAACAAAAAAAAACGGGATGGTGTCACCCCTCTAGCGGGTGTCACCCAGTGCAGACAGCACCCTCCGCACCCCCCTAGCAACGCCTCTGCTATTGCCCTCATTTGGGCGATTCACCCTCTCTATTTGTCATGTTTACCATTATCATTGAAAGTATAAGCAACAAAATCCAGAGTTTTGGTTTGTCCCCAGAACAGTAATTTAAGGGGAATCTTCCAATGAGGACCCTAGCTCAGGTAACCCTGGTGACCACTTTGTGATGGTGGGCTCCCTGCGATTCAAATTTAAGCTGACGCAGCGGGAGATGCCAGCCTAAAAACCCACCAGTCTGTGGCACCCGGGGCAAACCCCCCCCTCTCCCTAAGCACCCGCCCTGGTCACCCTAGAGACTCTGGGCTATGGGCCCGAGTTCACGGCTATAGCCCCAAAAGCCACCCCCTAGTGATGCCACTGCCAAACACTTAAACGTTTTTGTATTACTTGACCCTTCCTATTAGATTGTAAGATCTAACTAGCAGGGCCCTCTGATTTAACTTGTATTGAATTTTATTGTAATTGTATTGATTTCCTCTATTTTGTAAAGCACCAAGCAATTGTTGGAGCTATACTGTAGAAATCTTGAATAATAATAATAATGTTGAGTGTAATCAGGTGTTATCATCCATAGGGAAATTAACAAAAAAACACTCCAGTGTGAATGGAGGCTAATATTTCACTATTTAGTTTTTTGTTAACTGTTGTATAAAAAATGGAAACAGTTTTTATTGCTTTTAAATGCTTTACACAAACGTTGTAATTTAATGAATTACTAAAATATATTCTTCTTTAAATATCAATAAATAGCTTGCCTGTAGGAGAACTTGACCTTTGTAGAAATGTTCCTGCTGACATAAGAGGAAGAGGTAGATTGGTTCACTTAGAGGTCATCAATTCCAAACTGCATGCCTCACTTCCAGCACTCGTACCTGTTTATATTCCCCTGCCACACTTCTCTCAGTGTCCTCTTATTATGAGGTGATGAATCTGAGTAAGTAGCTTAACTCTACATTATGGTTAATGGTTCTGCATAATTAAGTCCCAAAGGTATATATAAAATATATGAAATGTTTATAGACAGCAAACACTTAACAAGACAATGGCTGGGATTTACAAAGACTAACTAACCAAAGTAATTGCAGTTTGCTGAATAATATGCATGCCTATATTGGTTTCTGCAAAACACCTATTATCATTTAGAAGAATGTTACACAAAATCTGCAAATGTGAATGTAAAGTTTTGGCAATAGCTTAATAAAAACCAGAAGACACTTAACACTTCATTTCAGCAATGGTACAAAGCATCGAAAAGTTATTTACAAATGAAATACATTTTTTTTACATTTTGGGCTTTCAATGTAAAAGTATTAATAAACAAGCAAAAAAAAAAAAGTTTTAACTGTTAACAGTTTAAAAAAAAATAGAAGAGAACACAAAAACAACAAAAAAAAATTAAATCAGCAGGAACATAATAATTAAACGGAGAATAAGGAGTTAATAAAGGTTGATTAGAGTAAATTAACATTTAATAAGGGGTTAAACAGAGGAACGTGTTATAAAAAACAAACACATTTTTTATTTTACTTGGCAGGTTGCTTTAAACTGACTTCATATGCAGATTCAAGTTCATCTCTTTGGTCTGTAGATGAAGAAACAGATACAAAAAGAAACAATATGTTTCTTTTTATCTTAGTGGTTCAGCAGCTGAGCAATGTTGTTGATAAACATTGCCCGATTGCTTTTTTTTTTTTGACAGTTACAATTGCCGGACTTCTTTTAAACTTCAGCTATCAACAGAGAGACCCCACTGACAGCTGAATAAGCCCCGCTCCTTAACAACCGATTATTCGACTGATACTTGTGCAAATGCTTAGTATCGGCAACCCTAACTATAAGACTTTGACAAAGATTTACCAAACTGTGTTTACTTCTATTCCCTGCAGAGCACCATTCTGCAGGGCAACAATACTGGTCATCCATGCTGGCCAGTATTGTTCCCTCCAATTTCAGCCAGGTACTATTTAGCTACCTGTTTTCAGGTACCTAAAATAACGTACAACTTTTAGGGAGATGTCTATCCTTTCCTAATGATGATTTACTAAGTAAATAGTAAATGTAATTGCACGGAGACAATAAAATTCACTATCTAATAAACCCTAGGGAAGCTGTCTTTTTGAAAAATTCTGCTGAATTTACTTTGTGATATTTAGGAGCAAAGGCAGGATGACTCTTTAACGAAACTAAACTAAACTGAGGTCTTTTCTTTAACTTCTCTAAGTATTTTTTTTAATGGCATTCTGGTCTTATTAGAGCTGTATGTATCTGAACTTTGATTATTTAGGCTACTAGATAATCACAAAAAGTATTTGGAAATCTGGCAAAACCAGTGGCTCGGTTAACAAATGAAAAATTATTGCTACTATGTACTGTACATAAAATAAAAATAAATAAATACATAAATAAATAACCTGTCCAGGGCTCCCGCGATGTCGACACCCGGCGTTGATCTATTCCTTGGCTCTCGGGTGCTGCCGCCGCCATCTTCGGTAAAGGGATCAGAAAGTGAAGCCTTGCGGTTTCACTTCCTGGTTCCCTACTGTGCATGCGCAAGGCACGCTGTGCAATCTGAATGGTCCCTGTTGTCTTCTGGGACCTATGTGTCTCCCAGAAGACAGCAGGGGGATGTAGGAGGCGCCGGACGTGGATTAGATGTCCGCGGATATCTATGCCCGGAAGTGGGAGCAAATACCTGTATTAGACAGGTATCTGCTCCCAGTGGTGCATTTAGGATTTGTGCTGCCCTAGGCCTGACCCGTGCAGCCCCTAATTTAAATATGATCCACCCTCCTGTCAAGGTCACACCCCTTCCTGTTTAAGACCTGCCCTGAAATTTTATAGTGGGGACACTAGTTCTGAGGACCTGGGGGAGGGGAGGGGGTTCCCTTAATCTGCAGAGATTTCCTTTCACTTCCTGTTTGGCTATGGGCCAGGACATGAGGGGAAATGAACAGATGGCAATTTTTTTTTTTAACAGGGGCTCTAACCATCCCTTACTCTATCCAAAATGGAAAAAAAAATGTTGCATATAGTTCTACTTTAAGCACAAATGACATGCCAGTGGTGCAGCAGAAAACATATAGCACAGTGATGAAGGTAAGTGGTCCAGGCAGTGAGCAAAGGAAGGATTGGGGGCAGGAACAAATAAATCCATCTGTTTATTTTTCTCATCAGCAATCAGCAGAAATTAAATTTAAGATTCCTTAATATGTACAACTGACACAAGCAAAGGATTGCAGGAGAGTCCTACTACCTACCTGCCAGGTATAGATGACCATATCATTGTCCCTTGTGTCTGCGCCATCCCTATCATACCGGCAGCAGTGCGGCCGATTTATGGGGGCACCTGACCAATTTGTTTTGTTGCCCAGTCCACCTCATAAGACTGGCGCTACACTAAAAGTGTAGCGCAAGCCGGCGGGGACTCTTTTCATGCTGCCCCCTGCAAAGTGCTGCCCTAGGCCTGGGCCTTGTTGGCCTAGGCCAAGATACATCATTGTCTGCTCCCCCCTCCCCCTGAAAGGTGCCAAATGTGACACCAGAGGGGGGGATTTTCAGAAAAGCAGAAGTTCAATTTTTGGGTAGAAATACACTTTAAAAAAAAAAAACAGATAAAAAGCATGTCATACTTACCTGCTTCCTAATCCTCCTCCTCTGGGGTCCACCACTGCTTCTTTTGGCTCCTCCTGTTAACCTGTTAACCGGGTAACCCCCCTAGCAAGCCACTTGCTAGAGTGGGTACTAGTGCAAGCTTGTTCCCGAGCCCTGCTGCCTGCATCCATAGACACAGACAGCAGGGCTTTTCCCTGCCCCCTGCTCCCTCATCATAGGTTTTGATTGACAGCAACAGGGGCTAATGGCTCCCACTGGTATCAATCTGCCCAGTGAAGAGAGAGAAAGCAGAAAGAGCCTGGATCGAAATTGGGTTCAGGTAAGTATAAGGGGGCAATCCTGGACACTGAAAGGCTTTTTACCCTAATGCCGAAAATGCATTAAGGCAGGGTTTGACAAATTTGCTTGGAATCTAGGAGCCAGCTAAAAAAATTAGGAGCCAGAAAATCACCCCGTCCCGACGAGCTTGCGCGCAGAAGCGAACACATACGTGAGTAGCGCCCGCATATGTAAACGGTGTTCAAACCACACATGTGAGGTATCGCCGCGATTGGTAGAGCTAGAGAAATAATTCTAGCTCTAGACCTCCTCTTTAACTCAAAACATGCAACCTGTAGATTTTTTTAAACGTCGCCTATGAAGATTTTAAAGGGTAAAAGTTTAAGGCTCTGTTCACACTAGCACAATTTCAGATGCAACACGAGTGGCGCAGAATTGTAGTCCATTCACATCAATGCAACTCAGCATGGAGCAATTTTTCTGTACTACTTTGGTGCAATTACAGCGCTATTTTGGCCTCATAGAATATACAAACCACATTCACATAGCAGCAGTGAGAACCGTGCCTATTTTTTTTTTTGAACAGGTAACCTTTTGTTTTGGAAAGAATTGCCTTGTCTTCTGTGTTTGCCTATAGAAACTATTTAGATTCTGCCTTACTAAAACAAAACAAATATGGACAATTTGGCTGACTACTGTGGGGTAATACAGATTATCCCATACATTTTTATATAAAAATGATTATTGCCTGAAGCAGACCTTTGGTTTATTGACTACTACAAGCAGCATTGTTGGAGATGTTACCAAATGTATAGTGATACCTCAGCCTCTGGATGGGTGGCCTATCTCTATTGAATAGGTACTTGAACTGTTGTTACTTTATAAATTAGAATGTTCAAGTAGCTACCAGACAAAAAGGAGTTCTGTTAGTAGAGCCATTTCTACTGCTGTGTTACGAGGAATTAAAAGTGATTAATGAAACATAGTTATAATCAATTCTCTGCTAGGTTGAATGTGGGAAGAAGAGAGAAATGGATAGAAGACAGCTTTTAACACAAACGGCGTCGGCGTGTTATTGTTCTGTAAATAGGTGATGAAATCACAAGTATTTGTTAATGCCAAGGTAAGTTTACTCTTTATCACTTACTTAAATAAACAGATGTTTCATTGCCTGCCTTTAAATCAGTTAACTGGTCAAAAACCCTTTAAAGTGTATCTCTCTTTTTTGTGTTGGATAGAATGGGAAAGAGTTGAATTTTTTTTTTGTTTTTATTACTGCCTATATCCGCACTGGCAAGATTTATCCATCTATTTGTACAGTAAAACCTTGGTTTGAGAGTGTTTTGTAAGACAAGCAAAATGTTTTAATACATTTTGCCTTGATATACAAGCAATGTCTTGATATAAGAGTAGCGTCATGTCACAACTGAGTATAAAAAAGAAGAGAGGAGCCTCTAAGTGTAGCAATATGGTTACATTTAGAGCCGGTTCACACTGGGGCGACCTGGGATCCGACTTCAAGTCGCCCCAAGTTGCCCCAAGTTGCGCGGTCGAGAAAATGAATGGAAGTGAATGGGAGCCGTCTTAATGTACACTACTGAAGTCGCTCCGACTTCAGAAAAGGTTCCTGTACTACTTCAATCTGACTTCTAGGCGACTTGTAGGCAACTTGTACCCATTGATTTCAATGGAAGTCGCCTCAGAAGTCCGATCATTGTCTTAACTGAAAAAGCAACAATACAGGAAGATAACATACATTTCTCAGGCAAACTCCTCCCTCCCACAGAGCTGATTGTTGTTTGATTGGCCACTGGAAAGCCTCCTGTCCTGGAGGCGACTTGAAGTTGCCTTGTACTGTCCTGGAGGCAACTTGAAGTTGCCTGATGATTCATACTCACTCTAGTCCTTTCCAAGTTGCCTCCCAAAGTCGTGCTAGAAGTCGTGTTGCCCCTGTGTGAATGGGCTCTTAATGAAGGTAAAACATTTAGCAACTTATTGCTACACTTAGAGGTTCCTCTCTTCTCTTTTATACCCTGTAAAAAATGCTTTGATATACAAGTGCTTTGGATTACAAGCATGTTTCTGGAACGAATTATCCTCGCAAACCAAGGTTTTACTGTACTGGTAATCATTGACACTGAGAAAGTGAGGGGAAAATTCAAAATTTTAGAGATGTCCCCAGAACAAGAGTTAAAGCGGGGGTTCCGCGGGATATCATTTTTTTTGCATCAATCGTCAGGGCTTACCTGTACTACCGCACTTCCCGGGTGTCCCACTCCTTTAGCCGGCATAATCGCTGTAATCGTGCAAAGGATCTTTTATATTTTCAGCCGATGGACGTTTCCATTTTACCTGTGGGCACTGTGAAGCCGACAGGGTCTTCTTCCGGGATACGGTGAATGCTGGCCTCCCAGCATTCACTGCTCGATCCCGCGCATGTGCAGTGTTGACGGCGAGCGTCGCCATCAACACTACACGGTTGCCATAACAACGGCCGGCGTAACAAGCTCACGCCCCGTTGTCGCGCGATTAGAGCAGAGCGCGTCTCCTGGGGAGTGTCAGGAGATGGATTGACAGGACGGGGGAGAATCGACTTACACACCCATTCCTCGCGGGGAATTCTGATTGACAGCCCAGGAACAGCTGCTGAAAAGGGGTAAGGAGCGATTAAAAAAAAAATATGGTTTGTTTACTGTCAATGCCTAGCAGTTGCATTGACAGAATGTGTAAAATTAGGGTGAACCACCGCTTTAAGAACAAATCTTCTAATGGGAACACATGTTGCAGGGACAAATGTCTAATGCCTTGTACACATGTCCAGTTTTCCCATCTGGAAAACTGCCATAACAGCTTTTGGTCGAGAAAACTGTCCGTGTGTATGCTCCATGGCAGTTTTCCCGGCAGGAAAACCACTGGGAATCGTGGCAGGAAAAATGAGAACATGTTCTCTTTTTTCCTGCGGTCTTTTTCCCAGCAGTTTCCCTATGGCAAACACTGCGGTGGAGCATACACACGGTCGGGATTCCCGGCCAAAGCTCTCACTGCAGTTTCCCCAACGGGAAAACCTCTTGTGAGTACACAGGGAAAGTGACCGAGCAGGTTTTCGGTTTTCCCCCCGGGATTCCCAGGTGACTTTTTACCACCAGGAATCCTGATTGTGTGTATGGGGCATAATATGGAAATTCCCTTCACTTCAAAGAATTCCTTTAACTTCTTGTTGCATCTATGGGAGAAGATGTTTCCCCCTGGGACATAGAGAGCAGAAAAAAAAACTGTTGGGGTTATTTCTCACACACAGCATAGACATGCTTGGAAATACACCCCAAAACACATTCTGCTATGCCTCCCAAGTATGAAAATACCACATGTGTGAGACTTTTTAACAGCCTGGATCAGTGATGGACAGCGAACCTTGGCACCCCAGTGCATGAGCATCATGGAAAATGTAGTTCCAAACATCTGGTGTTTAAAGGTTCGCCTTCACTTGCCTAGATGCATAGAGGGACCCAAAATCCAAGCAGCACATTTGAGTTTTTAAAAAAAGCATAAATTACGCATAGATTGCGCATTTGATTTTCCTGACTATCTATCAGATTTATGGAGGCCCTGGAGTGCAAGGACAGTGGAAACACCCATAAAATTACACCGTTTAGCAAAGCAAACACTCCAAGGTATTTTCAGAAAGGCATAGTAAGTATTTAAAACATTTAATTTTTTACCACAAGTCTTTGGAAAATGCAAGAAAGAAAATCAAAATGTATTTTTTTATTTTTAGGGATGCACCAATACTACTTTTTTTTTAGCAACGAGTACGCTGCACAATGCGTCATATTGGTCTGCATGGCTGTCGTCCCAGAGGGAAGCCTCTTTTAAAGATAATGCACAAGAAAGGCCGCAAACAGTTTGCTGAAGATAAGCTGTCTAAGGACATGTATTACTGGAACCAGGTCCTGTGGTCTGATGAGACCAAGATAAACTTATTTGGTTCAGATGGTGTCAAGCGTGTGTGGCGGCAGCCAGGTGAAGAGTGCAAACACAAGTGTGTCTTGCCTACAGTCAAGCATGGTGGTGGGGGTGTGATGGTCTGGGGCTGCATGAGTGTTGCCGGGACTGGGGAGCTACAGTTTTGTCATGAAGATCCTGCCACAAACAGGCGCCTCAGACTCTTCGGTTCCCACTCGTACCTCTGTTGGCGCCAGGCGGGCTATTTAAGCTTGCCTGTCACATACAGTCCCCGCTGTCTGCTCTACAGTGTTTGTGTACCTAAAACCTGATCCATGACTTAACCTGTGATAGACCCTGGCTTACCTGTGACTATTCCAGCCATCTGCCTGCACCTGATCCTTGGCCTGTTCTGATTATTCTTCTGCCTGCACCTCTGTACTTTGCCGACCGTGTGATAACCTACCCGGCCTGTCTGACCATCCTGTCTGTTCCTGGTTACAGTCCAGTCTCCTCCAGTCTGCTGAACGGTTCCTGTCTGTTCCTGGTTCCAGTCCAGTCCGCTCCAGTCTGCTGAGCGATTTCTGTCTGTCCCTGGTTCCAGTCCAGTCTGCTCCAAGCCTGCTGAATGGTTCCTGTCTGTCCTGGTTCCAGTCTAAGCTGTTCCAGTCTGCTGAACTGTGCCTGTTTGTTCCTGGTTCCGGTCCAGTGATCCAGTTTCTGTCTGCCAAACCTGTCAGCTGCTTCAGCTCCTATTTCCCAGTTCCTGAGGATTTCCTGAACGTCCGGACTACCTCTACCTCTGTTGATCCTGCCAGGCATTCGTACCACTCCTCACTCCCTTGCCTTCTGTTACTTTACCAGGGGCCACGAGTAGAAGCCATAAGGGAGGCCTCCCTCTGCTATATCGGGCTCACCACCATCAGGTACGTGACAAGTTCATTGAGGGAACCATGAATGCCAACATGTACTGTGACATACTGAAGCAGAGCATGATCCCCTCTCTTTGGAGACTGGGCCGCAGGGCAGTATTCCAACATGATAATGACCCCAAACACACCTCCAAGACTACCACTGCCTTGCTAAAGAAGCTGAGGGGAAAGGTGATGGACTGGCCAAGCATGTCTCCAGACCTAAACCCCCTGTGGGGCATCCTCAAATGGAAGACGGAGGAGCGCAAGATCTCTAACATCCACCAGTTCTGTGATGTCTTCATGGAGGAGTGGAAGAGGACTTCAGTGGCAACCTGTAAAACTCTGACGAACTCCATGCCCTAAGAGGGTTAAGCCAGTGCTGGAAAATAATGGCGGCCACACAAAATATTGACACTTTGGGCTCAATTTGGACATTTTCACTTAGGGGTGTACTCACTTTTGTTGCCAGCGGTTTAGCCATTAATGGCTGTGTGTTGAGTTATTTACACTGTTATACAAGCTGTACACTCACTACTTTACATTGTAGCAAAGTGTCATGTCTTCAGTGTTACATGAAAAGATATAATAAAATATTTACCAAAATGTGAAGGGTGTACTCACTTTTGTGAGATAATGTATATATAGTCATGGGTAGTGACGTTTTATAATTTTTTTTCCATTTAATAGAACATATTTTATTAATTAGGGCCTGAAATTATTAAAATCACATAATACTGAAAGTGTATAATTAGGCATTTTATTTTTTTGGTGTTACTGTCACATTATGCCCTAAGAGAATACTACTGTCTACTCCATAATGATGTATATTCTTTCTACTTATGGAGTTAAATATTCTGTTCTTTGAATGTGAAGTGGGAAGTGACAAATGCTTTGAATATGCACCTGTGATGTTTATTACACAGTGGATACAGCGCCACTTGTGTGTCTTTTCTATTGTTACCAAGGTTCCTGCGAACCATTCACAGGTATTTGTGAACATTTCCAAGGTTGGTGATTGTGGTGCTTGTTTCAACTGAAGAGCTGCGTACTGCAGATATGATTCAGAGGATGGGTCTACTCAAAGCGTTATTACATACTGCAAATGGAAGTCCCAACATAACTTCTACTCACCACTTTACAAAACAATTCAAAACAGTAAATTAACAATAATTATTGCCATAACAAAATGTTCCAAAAGTAAACTTATATGGTTGAAAAGTTACAATATCTGTGATTTGTTAACAATGCCAGCATGGTCTCTGTTTGAAATATGATAAAATATGATAACACTGAGATCTTTATTTCCAGTTTTGGAGTTTGTCTCTCCTATTGGTGTTGTGCCTTCACTAAAGCATTGCAGATAATGATGATAAAACAGGCAAATAGTAGCACTAAGGCCCCGTACACACGGTCAGACCGAACCGATGAGAATGAACAGAAGTTCAGTTTCATCGGACCAAACCGACCGTGTGTATAGGCCATCTGTTTTCCTTCGGTCCAAAATTTTAAAACATGCTTCAAAACCGAACCGATGGACCTCTGCCCGATCGGACCAAACCGATGGTTAGTACAGAAAAGCATCGGTTCAAAACCCGCGCATGCTCAGAATCAAGTTGATGCATGCTTGGAAGCATTGAACTTCGTTTTTTTCAGCACGTCGTGTGTTTTACGTCACCGCGTTACGACCCAATCGGATTTTGAACTAATGGTGTGTACACACATCAGACCATCAGGCCACTTCAGCGGTGAACCAATGAAAACGGTCCGTCGGACCATTCTCATCGGTTTTGTCCGACCGTGTGTACGGGGCCTAAGACGCACTGCACTCTTAAGACCACTTATGTTTGTGCACTGTAATGCTGCGTACACACGATCATTTTCTGGCATGAAAAAAAACTGCGTTTTTCGACATGTAGAAAAAACAAAGTTTTTCCAACTTCATTAAAACGACGTTGCCCATCGTTTTAAAAAAATGCTCTAGCAAAGCGCGGTGACATACAACACGTACGACGGCACTATAAAGGGGAAGTTCCATGCGGATGCCGCCACCCTTGGGGCTGCTTTAGTTGATTCCGTGTTAGTAAAAGACCATTTGCGCTTTTCTGTGTGTCACAGCGTGATGAATGTGCTTACTCCATTATGAACTGTAGTTTTACCAGAACGAGCGCTCCCATCTCATAACTTTCTTCTGAGCATGTGCAGGTTTTTCACGTCGTTTTAGCCCACACACGATAATTTTTTTACAACCCGAAAAACGACATAGTTTAAAACGTCATTAAAAAATTAAGCATGTTGGAAAAATTTTTTGGCGTTTTTCAGAACCCGAAAAATGATGTGAAGCCCACACACGATCATTTTAAATTACATTTTTTTAAAACGCCGTTTTTTTCATGGCGAAAAATTATCTTGTGTACACGGCATAAAGCTCTGCACTTTGTTGTACAATAGCAAAGTAGCTTATCAAATGTCTCCAAAGAGCAGTGATCAGTAATTAATTTCATTACGTTAGCTTTAATTGAGAGAATCAATATTTTATATGGATCTAGGTAATTCGTAGACAGCGGCAATTTGGTATTCTTGAATATTTTCCATACTCAGAGATTGCAGCCAGACAAAATGGACAAATGGGCTGGTAGCTAAAAGCATGCCCAAATGATGTTTTTGCAGGGCAGCCAAAATTTTGGGGCCCCTTACACAGCTTTAGGCAGGGACCCCCTGGAGCAGAGAACAGGGGGGATGAAAAAAAAAGTGTAATCTCATCTCTCCTGACGCAAGATAATAAGCGGGGGGAGGGGGGGTGCTGGATACCATTCGGCCCCTTACAAGTGTAATGCAAAAAATAAATAAAAAATTCAAATAAATAAAAAAAGGGAGGGGGTAGGCCGGGCCTGTAAGGGCCCCTTACAGGTGTAATGCAAAAAAACGGGAGGGGAGTCAGCCAGGCCCCTTACCGGTGTAATGCCTGTACCCCCCTGATGGCGGCCCTGTGTTTTTGGTAACAACTAAAGCTAGAATGGTCTTTTGGAGGCAGCATACATCTCCTTGAGGGAGTCATATGACCAGCGAAAAAAATAGTCAGAGGTAGTGTCAAGCCAAACAGGAAGTGTGGTTGGAATGCATGGTTAGAAGGTGATACAGATTTCCTTTTTTCTTTTTTTCCTGAAGGGGATAGCATATTGTATACCTACAAGCCATATAGCCATGTGCACGGTTTAGGCTAGGTTCACATCTATGCAGGTTGTGGTTGATGCATTTTTCCGGCATGTTTTGCGTTGCGTTTTGCATTTTTTTAACACGTTTTCGATGCGTTTGCATTGTTTTGTTTTTTTTTGCTAATAGGAAAGGCACCATTCACACAACCGATAACTCAATTAAAAAGAGAACCCCTACCAGACCCTTATATGAGCATGCAGCCCGGCAGGCCAGGAAAGGGAGGAGAGGGGATGAGCATATTATACCAGGCCACATGCCCTCAACATGGGGGGTGCCCTAAAGCACCTTGTCTGCATGTTTATTAGCAGGGTCTCTTACCCACAACCCTCGCCCAGTGGTTGTGGTAGTGCAGGGGTAACAAGGGTGCCCCCAGATCCCGGCCCCACCATGTGAATGAATATGGGGTACCCCTACTAAATCAACAAAATAAAATTCAAAGTAAATAAAAACACGCAGCCAGGTTTGACAAGTCCTTTATTTAAAACCCAGAAAAAAAAAATCTCCAACGTCATTCACGATAAACGCCGGCTGCCGACCCAAACAAGACAAAAAAAACACCCTTGCACCGACACTTGGCTCACGCCGACAGACAACTCTGCTACCTCCTGCCACTAAATAAATAAAGGGGCGGGACCACCTGATGGCATCACTGTGTGCCCCCAGCCCCTTTATGACCTCATTGCCCCAAGTGAGGGTTAAGGGCTAGGGGTTAAGTGTTTTATGGGTTAGGGTTAATCATTAGGGTTAGCAGTAATTGTTAGGGTTAGGTGGTGCTGGGTGTGACTTATTGGAATCTGGAAGCCCACTGTAAACAAGGGGACGCCAAGGTGAATGAGTATGCACTTAACCTATCCCTCTACCCCAGGGGTGGGCAATTATTTTTTCGAGGGGGCCACATGAGAAACTAAAAATATTTTGGAGGGCCGGGCCAAAAGGCTAAACTCAATACTGCATAAAATCAATTGTATTTCTTTATAAAAAGCAGTAAATATCATTGTTGGACAACTGGTACGAGTACTTGTTATAGACATGGCACAGGAGGGGGACAGAGGCTGGGGACATGGCACAGGAGGGGGACAGAGGCTGGGGACATGGCACAGGAGGGGGACAGAGGCTGGGGACATGGCACAGGAGGGGGACAGAGGCTGGGGACATGACACAGGAGGGGGACAGAGGCTGGGGACATGGCACAGGAGGGGGACAGAGGCTGGGGACATGACACAGGAGGGGGACAGAGGCTGGGGACATGACACAGGAGGGGGACAGAGGCTGGGGACATGGCACAGGAGGGGGACAGAGGCTGGGGACAGGCAGCCACTGTTTAATCAATAACAATTGATTAAACAGTGGCTGCATGTGATGGCACAGTGGCTGCGTGTGATGGGCACAGTGGCAACAATTGATGGCACAGTGACTGCGTGTGTTGGCACAGTGGCTGCATGTGATGGCACAGTGGCTGCGTTTGATGGGCACAGTGGCTGCGTGTGATTGGCACAGTGGCTGCGTGTGATGGGCACAGTGGCGACAATTTATGGTGGCACAGACTCATGGGCGTCCGCTGAAACGTTTTCAGGGGGGGGGGGGCGCTTCAGCAGCGGCGATACACAGTCGCATTTTACCCTTTCATCGACTGCTAGCGGGGGTTAAAAGCTACCCCCCACGTTAAAATTTAAAAACACCCCACTGTGCCCCCTGCATCTTTCAATATCTCTTTGTCCTACTGTGTACCCCCTCTCCACAACTGCACCTCTGGACCCCTTTACATTACACAGCATCCTGCATCACTGGACCTATTTCTATTATTACATAGTTATACAAAATTAAATGGTTCAACTCACCATAATGCAGAAACAGTTGGAGACCCGAGTGTGTCACTTGCCACCATCGCCTGCCACGCGTTGCGGATTGTCACTTGCCACGTCGCCTGCCACATGCTTATCACTTGCCACGTTGCCTGTCACATGTTGTGGATTGTCACTTGCCACGTTGCCTGCTGTCACATGTTGTGGATTGTCACTTGCCACTTCGCCTGTCACATGTTGTGGATTGTCACTTGCCACGTTGCCTGCTGTCACATGCTGTGGATTTTCACTTGCCACGTTGCCTGCTGTCACATGTTGTGGATTGTCACCTGCCACGTCGCCTGTCACATGTTGTGGATTGTCACTTGCCACGTTGCCTGCTGTCACATGTTGTGGATTGTCACCTGCCACATCGCCTGTCACATGTTGTGGATTGTCACTTGCCACGTTGCCTGCTGTCACATGTTGTGGATTGTCACTTGCCACGTTGCCTGCTGTCACATGTTGTGGATTGTCACTTGCCACGTTGCCTGCTGTCACATGTTGTGGATTGTCACTTGCCACAGCGCCTGTCGCACATTGTGGATTGTCACTCGCCACATCGCCTGTCACATGTTTATCACTTGCCACGTTGCCTGTCACATGTTGTGGATTGTCACTTGCCACATCGCCTGTCACATGTTTATCACTTGCCACAATGCCTGTCACATGTTGTGGATTGTCACTTGCCACATCGCCTGTCACATGTTTATCACTTGCCACGTTGCCTGTCACATGTTGTGGATTGTCACTTGCCACATCGCCTGTCACATGTTTATCACTTGCCACGTTGCCTGTCACATGTTGTGGATTGTCACTTGCCACATCGCCTTTCACATGTTTATCACTTGCCACGTTGCGGATTGTCACATGTTGTGGATTGTCACTTGCCCCATCGCCTGTCACATGTTTATCACTTGCCACGTTGCGGATTGTCACTTGCCACGTCGCCTGTCACATGTTGTGGATTGTCACTTGCCACGTTGCCTGTCACACATTGTGGATTGTCACTTGCCACGTTGCCTGTCACACATTGTGGATTGTCACATCGCCTGTCACATGTTGTGGATTGTCACTTGCCACGTTGCCTGTCACACATTGTGGATTGTCACTTGCCACGTTGCCTGTCACACATTGTGGATTGTCACATCGCCTGTCACATGTTGCGGTCCGGACTGTCACTTGCCTGCTCCAATTGTCCCTTGCTGTGTCCCAGAGTCAGGACCAGGGTTGTCAGCAATGTCAGGCAGCAGAGAAATTATTTAAACTCTCTAAATTCCCGCGGTGCCTACACAGAGAGGAAGGGGGCTGCTGGGCGGGCAGTGAGAGATGATGTAATCTCTCTGCTCCCTCCCGCTTAACAGCTCGCTGATTGGCCAGCACTCGCTCAGGCATAGACACTCACCAAGCCAATCCGCCCAGCCCACAAGTTCTCTCACCTGACACCCGTCAGCGGAGCCGCCCGCACTTTTAGCTGTCACTCGCCCGCACACTATGTCACTCGCTCCCTCACCAGCCCACCCAGCTGCCCACAGCCTGGCCTGCTAGCTCTCACCCATCCACGGCACTCACCGGCCATCCGCTGTTAGATTTCAGGGGGTGCCGTCCCGCTGACAGGGAGGGGGGGGGGGGGCGATCGGGGGAGATACACAGTGCAGACACCTCACGGCTCTCCTCTCACTGTCACAGCGCCACGGCTCTATTTACCAGAGAACTCTGCAGCGGCGCTGTGACAGGGAGAGGAGAGCCGTGAGCTGTCTGCACTGTAATTCTCCCCCGATCGCCCCCGTCTGTCAGTGGAGCTAGCTCTAATTTCATTCGCTGTGATGCCGCCTTGTTTCCTGCCGAGAATCATGACATTGGCACTGGTTTCTAGGGGGGGGGCGAGAGCCCTCCCTTGCCCTGTAGACACTCCCCCTTGGACGGATCTGTCCAATCGCGAGCAAGGGGGAGTGTCTATGCGACTCCCCCTTGCTCGCGATTGGACAGATCCGTCCAAGGGGGAGTGTCTATGCCGCGGCGGGGAAAACAGCTGTTCAAACGAACGCTGTCTATAATGTTCCCCGCCGCGGTGATTAACGTGGCGGCGGCGATTTCGGCGGCGGCGGGGGGGGCCGGATTAAAAGGTCCGCCGGGCCGTATACGGCCCGCGGGCCGTAGTTTGCCCAGGTCTGCTCTACCCTAACACCTTGTTATATTTTCCTATTAGAAAAAAAAAAAAACGCTTCAAAAACGCAACACTTGCATTTTTTGTTTGTGGGTCTAAAACGCAACCTGCTGTGGGGGGAAAAAGAGTGCCTGACCCTCTCCAAAAAATGCATGGGCTCAAAATACACAGGTGTGAACTAGATCCATAGGAAACCATGTTAAATGGACTGTAATGTGTTTCTGCAAAACGCACTAAAAAACACATGGGTGTGATCCAAGTGTAAAAGTGCACTATTGCATTTGAGTGCAAATTTTGGGTTTTAATAGAAATTTAATCTTTTATTATGGTAAAACATAATGATGGCCTTTTTTGATTCTATTTTAGCCTTGTTTGCTGGAGGAGCCATCTTATTGAAGCAAAAACAGACAATATCTTATGCCAGTGGATTTGCCCCCCAGGGTGGGGAAGGCATGCAGCGACCCTCTAAGGTCTAACAGGTCCCGCTCCTGCTTTCAGAAAACTGGTGGTGGATATCATATGGTGCAGTGTTGTTGGATAAGTTTGAGCAGCACATTTTAAAATGTACTGTTCTTCACAACACAGTGTTTATTTCATCATTTTTTAAAGTTGGAGAGAAATTTTTGTATTGACTTTATATTCACACAATGGAGGTTCTCACCATCATTCACTATATGCTATATATACACAAACAGTAAATAAGAAATTGTTGGTAGAGATGTTTGTTATCACACGTGCTAAGTGTATTTGATAGGTCACTTTGCATTTTTATGGTGTTCTTTTATGCATGATATATATATATATATATATATATATATATATATACAGTATATATATATATATATATATATATATATATGTTTATGTAGTTAATTAATTGGTTAATTAGTTTAAGTTATGTAGCGCCCTGCTCCCAATGAGTGGGCGCTATATGTTGAAATTTTAGTTGCCTGGGCGGTAGTTTGGCCCAGATTTTGTTCAAATTCATGGCTCTGTTCCAGTTTAGCTGGTTGCATGATTTTCCCTCTGACGGTGGGTGTAGCTGTCACCGCTGGTCAGAGTTGGAAAAGAAACAAGCTGAATGCATTGGGTTATCTCTTTCCCAGAATCAGCCCAGAGGGCGTGGTCAACCCGCTGTGCATTCTGGGAGAAGGTACTTAAGGGGCAGACACCATTTTGTGGGATTTGTCTTCCGATCCCACCCTGAGGGCTCTCTTGGCCTCAGGGATGTGTTGCCAGTTACCGCCTCGGGGGCCACTTTGGCCTGAGGCCTTGCAACTGAGATGTATGCCCAGGAGCTGCTGGGGCCTACTGATACAGGGGTGATCCTGTGTCGCCTTACCTGCTGGAAGGGACCGAGCATTTGAGGACTCAATTGGAGGATATGTCCGGATCTCAAAGTTACCTCACAGTGCTGCCGGAACGGCTGAAAGATCCTCACTGAGAGCTGAGCACCTAGTCTGTGGTAGAGACTATCGAACAAGTTCTGCAATTCACCTAGTCTGTGGCAGAGACTATCCTTTGATCGAGCTTCGCACTGGCTACTAGACCAGTGAGAGTGGGCCTATCCGGTGGTCGCTGAGTCCAGCATGGAAACGGCTGTTCCTCTGGACCTAAAAAGAATATCTGTGGTTTGCAAGTCAGATGCCTGAATCTCCCCTAAACCTCCATCCCTCTTTTCTGAAGTTGTCTTTACTAAAAACCCTCTATGCAGCAGGAGAAAAAGGGACTAAGTGTTTGGCGCAGACATTTCTTCCTTTAACCACTTCTTCAAGGAGAACCCCTGAGACGAGTGCACGGAATAGTAAGGTAACGGCAGGCCCAAATCTAAACCAGCAGCTCCTTCGGGGGTAGTGCTACAGTTATATACCAGTTATTAGGGTTTCATCAGCATAAGCTGGATACAGCATTACAGTGATTCAGACTTACATAGGGGGTTTCCACCACTATTCAC
Organism: Rana temporaria; assembly: GCF_905171775.1. Taxonomy (NCBI): domain Eukaryota; kingdom Metazoa; phylum Chordata; class Amphibia; order Anura; family Ranidae; genus Rana; species Rana temporaria. The sequence continues at coordinate 252,895,547 of NC_053492.1, forward strand.
ATATGTTATTTTATTATGGGGGCAGCGCTACACTTTTTAGTTATTTGGTTATATGCAGAACTGCTTTTAAAGTTTGTTGACCACCAAATGAGATATGGTGTGCTCTGGCACAAGCCCACTTAGGCACACCCTTTCCACTACAAATGCTCTGCTAGCCCAAGCTCAGAAAAGCCGCATGGCCCCTTTCCTATCACGATGGGAGCAGGATCTGCATCTACCTCTCTACCTTCCTCAGGATACACAATTTTTTTCTAAAAACCTCTAAAAGTTCTAGGCTCCAGGACAGGGTCGTTTGAAGGAATTTGGGGGCCCCAAGCACAAAAAATGGGTGACATTTGTTTTCAAGTTGAAATACACTAAGGATATCTTACAATCTCTAGCCTGCATACAACATAGTGTGATATATTGCAATGTGCAGTGTGTATATATGGAAATCTATCCCCTCCCCCAGTGATCATAGGATACTCTCATACTTTGTATTATTTTCTAGTAAAGTGAAGTTTGTAGATCCATTTACTGGAGTGTGGTCGGTGTCTCTTCTGTGTGTCATGATGAGGGGAGTGTGAGGGTGATGGGTGGATGGGGTGGGGTTGGGGTCTTCTCATTACTACAATGTGTTTCGGCTTCTCATGCACTGATTGCACATAGACAGCCAGCTGTGTATAATAAAGTCCTCCTGGCGCTCAGCCTTAGTTGACTTCTCTCCATAGTATGAACCTGTATGGGCAGCACGCCTCTCCATACCATCCAGGATACCTCTATCCCCCCGCACAAGACACTCTACAATGATAAATTCAACCTGTATCCTCCGTAGAGCCTCTACCAGCCTCACAAGCCTGAATTCCACACGCCGGCATATGTTGGCGTCCGCACGGCAGGAGATTCAGTTTGCTGTTCCCGGCTGGACTGAAAGGAAGTGAGCACTCAGTGTGTGCACTTCCCGTTAGTCCGGCCGGGAGCAGGAAACTGAATCTCCTGTACAACGCGGTTACGGTACCCGGCCAGACTGCAGGAGGAAGCGGCGGTGTGGTGGCACATCAAGGGCCCGCCCTGCTGGGGCCCCAGGCCAGCTCGGAGCCCAAAGCAGTTGTTTGGTTAGCCTCTCTTGTTCCGATGGGCCTACTCCAGGAAACCAACTACAAAATCATATCAAAGTGGTATAGAACTTCCTCTATCCTGCATACATTCAACCTGATATCCCTGGGCATTATAAATGAGACACTTCCTTTCTTCTTCACATTTTTGGTCTTGTCCAAAATCGACCTCTTTCCTGATCAAAGTGTCAGAGATATCGCAAAAATTCACCAATTAAACGCTCCCCAATAAACGTGCCTTTTCTTTCTACCAAAATGGATGAGAAATCTATTCTTAGTCAACTTCTGAATACCACTAAATTCAGTATTTTCATAAAATGGAAGGACTCTGATCCACCCACGGTATCCCTTTGGATTTGATGAAATTTGTCGCATTGAAGTACCTTCTACTCTCTTCCCCAAATTAACAAGACTCCTTCAAAAAGACCCTGTTCTGGACTTCACATTTCTGGAGGAAAGTAAGGCTTGGGGACACTTGACGCTGCTTACTTCTCCCCCTCCGTTTTCTTTCTCTTCTCTCCCGAATCCCGTTATATCTCCAGCCTTTCCCCTTTTACTTTAATAAAATAGCTTCCCCTTCCCCCAGCCTTTTCATTCTACCCTTTCTTCCCAGTTTTCTTACCCATAAAGACACTTTTGATTGGTTATTTTTCATTTTTCTCTCATTATGTGATTGTTTTCTGTAATCGTATTCACCATTTAAGCAACCCCTGTTGGCTTTGTATAGCTTGGATATAGTGTTTTTTCAATATGTAATAACTTTTTATATGCTTTGTACATCTTTTTTCACTGAAAATTAACACTTATGCCCTGTACACACGATCGGATATCTGATGGAATCTAATCCGATGGATTTTTTCATTGGATACCGATGAAGCTGATTTTCATCAGTCTTGCCTACACACCATCAGTCAAAAATCTGACTGTGTCCAAACGCGGTGACATAAAACACTACGACGTGCTCAGAAAAATTAAATTCAATGCTTCCGAGCATGCGTCGACTTGATTCTGAGCAATTTTTGATCGATGGACTTCCACACAGACGATCGTTTTTTTCTATCGTTTTTTTATCCATAGGAAAATTTTAAAGCAAGTTCTATTTTTTTTCACCGATGGAAAACAAACCGATGGTTCCCACACACGATCGGTTTGTCCGATGAAAACGGTCCATCAGTCTGTTTTCATCAGACAAACTGATCGTGTGTACAGGGCTTAAGTGCAATTTCTGCCTGCTGCCATGTTCCTCTGCTATCTGACAAGTTTTCCTGACACCAAGAGAAAAAAAGGTGACATGGGAGAGAGCTACACAGCCTGTGGTTTACAGCCTAAGCTCTGTTTTTGTGTGTTGTGTGAGAAGGGGTGTGTCCCTTCCATCCAATCAGCTCTCACTGATCTAGAACTCCCTGCTCCTGCTTTCAGAAAACTCAGATAAGCTATATAAATTATGCACTTTGAATAACCATAGAGAAGAGAAGACTGCAGATAGACAGGTATAACTTATGCAGTAGTATTTGTTTATTTCCTGTGTATCACCTAGGCCAATCACTTCACAGGTAATAGGTAAAGGTTTACAACCACTTTAATACAGCCTGGGATTAAGTCCTGCAGAGTGTGTGGTCCTTTGGCTTATTGAAACTATATACCCATCAGCATTAAGCTGGTGGTTCAAGAAAGGGTAATGCCCTAGAAAACAGCATAAGCTCTCTCAAAACACAAACTTGCTGTTGAAAGTACCATGGTTTCTACTCCTTTAATGCAACAATGGGATGTTGATATGCACCTCAAGTGCCCCTGGTAGTTTGAACATTTGAACCTGTACTTGCTATAAATAGCGACAACAAGACAAAAGACCTCCTGGACTTTTTTCTCTATTTTATTCAGCTGGTGCAGGTGGGGACGTGGGTTTTTTGTTTGTTAGTTATACTTTAATTCTGTGTTGAAACCCTTGCCATGGAGAACTTGACTATTTTCTTTTACCAACTTTAGATTAAGATTATAAAGACGCTGAATTTTATGGAACATTGTACCACTGGAACTCAATCAAATGTGTATAACAATGTATGGCAGCAGTTTTTATTGTAGTAAGCAGCCCCCTTAAATCTCAGGTCACAAAAAAGCAGCAAAACTGTGGAATTCTAAAATAATAGAAGAAAATATAAAGAATCAACTTTTGGATTTCTGTGGCCATCTTGGAGATAATAATCTCCCTCAAATACTACGATGCTGGTACACGACTCACAAAGGTTTCGGAAATGCTGTAGTATAGCATGAAAGCAAATCATATACTTTAGAAAATACTTTATTCATACAGTATATAGTATTTACTTCATAAAAAGTACATAAATAAATAGACTATTTTTCTATTGCATGCCTTGTCTGTACTTGTCTTTTGTAGTCATTTTGTTAAAGCACAACCCTGAGAAAAGTAAAAATCCTCCCTTGAGGCGTGGTTGGCCCCGTTCTGCAAGGGTTATCTGCTAGTTTACGTCTATATCATTTAACTAAGTAGTTCTAAATAGAATCCTTCGTTCTTATGATTCCACAAAATATTAGCTTTTTCTGCTATTCACAGCGCTTCACTTTTTGCGCATTTTTGTATGTTACAGCCTTATTTCAAAATGGATTCAATTCATTATTTTCTTCAAAACTCTACAAAAAATACCCCATAATGACAACATAAAAAAGTTTGTTTTAAGTCTTTGCAAATTTATTAAAGAAAAAAAACGAAAAAAAAAATCACATGTACATAATTATTTACAGTCTTTGCTCGATACTTTGTTGAAGCACCTTTGGCACCAATTACAGCCTCAAGTATATTTGAATATGATGCTACAAGCGTGGCACACCTATTTTTGGGCAGTTTCTCCCATTTTTCCTTGCAGGACCTCTCAAGCTTCATCAGGTTGGATGAGGAGCAATGGTGCACAGTCATTTTCAGATCTCTCCAGAGATGTTCAATCAGGTTCAAGTCTGAGCTCTGGCTGGACCACTCAAGGGAATTCACAGAGTTATTCCATAGTCACTCCTTTATTATCTTGGCTATGTGCCTAGGGTCGTTGTCCTGTTGGTAGATGAACCTTCGCCCCAGTCTGAGGTCCAGAGCGTTCTGGAGAAGGTTTTCATCAAGGATGTCTCTGTACATTGGGGCATTCATCTTTTCCTCGATCTCGACTAGTCTCCCAATTCCTGCCATTAAAAAACATTCCTACAGCATGATGCTACTACCACCATGCTTTACTGTAGAGATGGTATTGGCCAGGTGATGAGTGGTTTCCTCCAGACATGACACTTGCCATTCAGGCCAGAGTTCAATCTTTGTTCCTCATGATCTGGGAGTCCTTCAGGTGCCTTTTGGCAAACTCCAGCGGGCTGTCATGTGCCTTTTACTGAGGAGTGGCTTGCACCTGGCCAGAGATGGTTGTTCTTCTGGAAGGTTCCCCAATCTCCACAGAGAAACGCTGGAGCTCGGTCAGAGTGACCATCAGGTCCCTGACTGACTAAGGCCCTTCTCTGAGCATCACTCAGTTTGGCCGGGCAGCTCGCTCTAAGAAGAGTTCTGGTAGTTCCAAACGTCCTCCATTTACGGATGATGGAGGCCACTGTTCTCATTGGGACCTTCAATGCTGCAGAAAATTCTGTACTCTTTCCCAGATCTGTGCTGCGATACAATCCTGTCTCTGGGGTCTACAGACAATTTCTTAGACTTCATGTTGTTCTTATGAGGAATTGTTTGTAGAATTTTGAGTAATATAATGCATTTAATACATTTTTGAATAAGGCTGTAACATAACAAAATGTGGAAAGAGTGAAGCGATGTGAATACTTTCCGAATACACTGTACATAAACAATGCCATCGATCATGTTCACTTTGCTGAGGGAATAAGTTAACACACAAAGACTCTTATGCCCTGTACACACGATCGGATTTCTGATGGAATAAAATCCGATGGATTTTTTCATCGGATATCTGATGAAGCTGACTTTCATCAGTCTTGCATACACACTCTAAGACTAAATTCCGACTGTGCCAAAACGCGGTGACATAAAACACTACGACGAGCCGAAAAAAAATTAAGTTCAATGCTTCAAAGCACGCGTCGACTTGATTCTGAGCATGCATGGATTTTTCTCCGATAGAGTTCCACACAGACGATCGGAATTTTTATTCATAGGAAAAATGTAAAACATGTTCTATTTTTTTACACCGATGGAAAAAAGACCGATGGTGCCCACACATGATCGGTTTGTCTGATGAAAACAGTCCATCGGTCTGTTTTCATCGGACAAACTGATCGTGTGTACAGGGCTTAAGTGCAATTTCTGCCTGCTGCCATGTTCCTCTGCTATCTGACAAGTTTTCCTGACACCAAGAGAAAAAAAGGTGACATGGGAGAGAGCTACACAGCCTGTGGTTTACAGCCTAAGCTCTGTTTTTGTGTGTTGTGTGAGAAGGGCTCTGTGGGAGGGATTCCCCAAGGTTGCAGGACAGAAAATCTCTGCATTTATGGCCAAAAGCACTTTAACCACTTGCTTACTGGGCACATATACCTCCCTCCTGCCCAGGTGAAATGTCAGCTTCCGGCACTGCGTCGCTTTAACTGACAATTGCCCGGTCGTGCGACGTGGCTCCCAAACAAAATTGACGTCCTTTTTTTCCCACAAATAGAGATTTCTTTTGGTGGTATTTGATCGCCTCTGCGGTTTTTATTTTTTGCGCTATAAACAAAAAAAGAGCGACAATTTTGATTTTTTTTTTATATTTTTTACTTGTTGCTATAATAAATAGCCCAATTTAAAAAAAAAAATTAAATTCTCAGTCTAGGCCGATACGTATTCTTCTACATATTTTTGGTAAAAAAAAAAAATCGCTATAAGCGACTGGTTTGCGCAAAAGTTATAGCGCCTACAAAATAGGGGACAGAATTATTATTTTTTATTATTTATTTTTTTACTAGTAATGGCGGCGATCTGTGATTTTGATTGGAACTGCGACATTATGGCGGACACATCGGACACTTTTGACACATTTTTGGCACCATTCACATTTATACTGCGATCAGTGCTATAAATATGCACTAATTACTGTATAAATGTGACTGGCATTGAAGGGGTTAACACTAGCGGGTGAGGGAGGGGTTAAACGTGTACCCTGCATAGTGTTTCTAACTGTGGGGGAAGGGGACTGACTGGAGGAGGTGACCGATCTGTGTCCCAAAGGGACACAGATCGGTCTCCTCTATCCCTGACAGGACGTAGATCTCTGTGTTTACACACACATATCCACGCCCCCTAGTGGCCCAGAGGAGCGGAGGCCGTATAAAGACGGCCTCCCAGAGATTTAGAACCACACTGTGGCCGTATATAGTCGTACGGCCGTCAGGAAGTGGTTAAATAGGAACTCAAGGATAAAAGGTTTTACAGGTTAGCATGAGGTAAGTGTATTACATACATTACACTTACCAAATTTTCCAAATTCAGAAATCTTTATGTGTAAAATTTAATTCAGTTTGCCAGTTGGCAGCCGGTTGTTCCCCATATACTTCCACAGGGATGGAAACTCACCCTGACTGAATGCAGGACAAATAAAGATGGAGGTGGAGGCACAGTGGTAAGTAATGTATATAAATATGCATACCTACCCCATCTTTAGACCTTCTTTGCAGGAGTACAACTTTAAATCTCCTTTTGACAAACATTAAAGCGGGGGTTCACCCTAAAAAAAAAAAAAAAAAAAAATTCTACCATGCCATCCAGCATACTAGCGCGAGCTATAGTATGCCTTTATTTTATATTTTGCGCCGTACTCACAGTTTAATCCCGTAGTTAAGTTTCAGACTCCCCCCGAGGAGTAGGCGTTCCTATGCAGAGGGGAACATGATTGACGGCCGGCTATGGCGCATCACGCTTCCCAAAAATAGCCGAAATAGGACTTTGCTCTTCACGGCACCTGCGCAGTCAGGTCCTAGTCTGTGCGCAGGCGCCGTATAGCGCCGTGAAGAGCCGAGTCCTACTCCGGCTATTTTCGGGAAGCGTGACGCGCCATAGCCGGCCGTCAATCATGTTCCCCTCTGCATAGGAACGCCCATTCCCCGCGGGGAGTCTGATACTTAACTACGGGATTAAACTGTGAGTACGGCGCAAAAAAAAAAAAAATAAAGGCATACTGTAGCTCACACTAGTATGCTGGATTTCATGGTAGAAAGTTATTTTTTAGGGTGAACCACCGCTTTAACATTATCCATTTTTCCACAGGTTGCTTTTGGGACTAGATGTGCTGTGGGTAGAACTATTACATAAATATGCCTTTAGTACAGCTGCATGGAGAAATGTGTTAAATTGTGTCTTTTACAGCCTGCTTATATACACAGGGATTGATGACATCTTTGCTCCTGAAAAAAAGCAGAACATGTAATTACTAAGTAGTTATATTTTACAGAGCAAAGTAGGGCACGCTAAACAAATATTCAGGACCGTGTATTGTTTAGTGCGCATTTATCTGCCTAATACATGATATTTCTAAGGCACAAAGTTGGGGCGAAGGAGATCTGTATTTATTATCACCCTCGTTATTATTTATAAACATGTCAATGCTCTTCCTCACTTAAAAGTTAATTTTCCAGTCTTAAAGAAATTGCGTCTCCCTTCCATTTCCCATCATTAGTTATAATAAGTAACTTTCAGTATTTGTGTATAGAGATAATTTTGGAAACAGATTTTTCTTAATAATACCAAAGAAAAATATCAGTAATTATGTAATGACTGCAGAAATTACATTTAGGTAAATGAAGAGAAATCATTTTTTTTTTGTATTGTGTGTCTCTCTCTAATTTATATGTAATTACCAGTTATAAAAGAACATTCCTGGTATGCATAATGACAACCTTTTGTCCTTGTGTAAAAAGTCAAGGTGTTTTCATTCAAGGTTTGTTCTTTTCAGCTTATTCCTAGCTGGTTGGGGAGACAGAAGCAGCTGTTGAATGATATGGCTGGCAATTTTTTTTTCCTGATATGGGAAAGCCAGATGGCTATATTCTTATTATACCAAAGCCACAGGACACAAAATTCTGGGAATTTAATGTATAAACAAAAAAAAAAGTGGTCCTTGACCCATAAACTTTTACTTTAAACCAAAAATGTTTTAAAAAAATGTCCATGTCGTTTATAGATTATTGAGTGGTATTACATTACAGTGCACAAGTTGTGGGTTTATTATTTTTGGGAGTGATACGTGTGCAACAATGATTGCTTGTGCTGAAATGGCAGTATGAGTTCTTATTCATATTTATATGTGCTTTTAATTAAGATTAAACCTTAAAGCGGTATTAAACTCAAACCCAAAATGTAAATACAGTAAAACCTTGGTTTGCGAGCATAATTCATTCCAGAAACATGCTTGTAATCCAAAGCACTTGTATATCAAAGCATTTTTTTACAGGGTATAAAAGAGAAGAGAGGTACCTCTAAGTGTAGCAATAAGTTGCTAAATGTTTTACCTTCATTAAAAGTAACCATATTGCTACACTTAGAGGCTCCTCTCTTCTTTTTTATACTCAGTTGTGACATGACTACGGATGAGCCGAACACCCCCCTTTAGTGTGTTCGCATCAGAACTTGCGAACACACTAAATGTTCGTGTGAACTTTAGAACCCTGTTAAAGTCTTTGGGACTCGAACATTTGAAATCTAAAGTGTTAATTTTAAAGGCTAATATGCAAGTTATTGTCCTAAAATGTGTTTGGGGACCTGGGTCCTATCCCAGGAAACATGTATCAATGCAAAAAAAAGTTTTAAAAACGGCCGTTTTTTCAGGAGCAGTGAATTTAATAATGCTAAACGTGAAACAATAAAAGTGTAATATTACTTTAAATTTCGTACGTAGGGGGGGTTGTAAAGTTAGCATGTGAAAAAGCGCATGTTTCACGTACATAGAACTGTCCCTGCACAAAGTGTAATTTCTGAAAGAAAAAAAGGCATTTAAAACCGGACTTGCGGCAATAATGAATTGTCGGCTCTGGCAATTCAGAGATGATTCATTCATAAAAAAAAAAACGTGGGGGTCCCCCCAAATTCCATTAACAGGCCCTTCAGGTCTGATATGGATATTAAGGGGAACCCCGCCGTCAATTTAAAAAAAAAATGACGTGGGGTTCCCCCCAAATATCCATATCAGACCCTTCAGGTCTGGTGTGGATTTTAAGGGGAACTCCACCCCAAATTTAAAAAAAAAATGGCGTGGAGTTCCCCCAAAAATCCACACCAGACCCTTATCTGAGCACGTTAACCTGGCTGGCCACAGAAAAGAGGGGGGACAGAGTGCTGCCCCCCCTCTCCTGAACCGCACCAGGCCACATGCCCTCAACATGGGGAGGATGTCCCCATGTTGATGGGGACAAGGGCCTCACCCCCACAACCCTTGCCTGGTGGTTGTGGGGGTCTGCGGGCGGGGGGGGCTTATCAGAATCTGGAAGACCCCTTTAACAAAGGGGACCCCCAGATCCTGCCCCCCCCTATGTGAATTGGTAATGGGGTACACTGTACCTCTATCATTTCACGAAGGAAGTGTAAATAGTTAAAAAAAACACACACAGACACCCTAGAAAAAATTCCTTTATTAATAAAAAAATCAATAAAAAATCCAGCGGTGGTAATCCACTCTCGATGCGGCTCCCTGCTCCAACGTTGTCTTCTATCCAGCGACGGATGATCTCTCCAGCGACAGGTGATCAGCGGTCCGGTCCAGCGATGAGAAGATCCATCCGTCCAGAGCGCAGCAGGCGAGCTCCACTCTCCGCTGGACACAGCCCAGCGGAATGACGCGCTGGAGCTTTGACATTTCTTATATACGGGAAGCGGCCACCCGTCATGTGACCCCGCCCCCTCTGACGCACCCTCGGACGTCACTGGGAAAGCCCGGTCTTGTGTACAATCGTGTGTACAATTCTTGAGACTGGATCACCAGATGAAAATAGAAGAAAGAAAGCCTTTACATCTAAGAATTAGTAAGCTACTGTATATATATAATAAATGTTTGTTTTTGGGTTTAATGCTGTTTAAAAATGTGGGTCTGTCCTTACTTTACTTGGGTGGGCCTTCGTAACATTATTAATATGATTGACCTTTAAACTTACAACTGTTACATAGAGCCAGGGCAGGACTTAGGGTGGGGGGGGGCCCTGGGCTTGAGTGTTGAAGGGGCCCCCTGGAGCCGAGAATTGGGGGGGATCGAAGTTGTTGAGCTGGGGGGGGGGGCGAATTGAAGTTGTTGAGCGGGGGGGAGCGCATTAAAGTTGTTGAGCGGGGGGGGGGATTTTGCAGTTGTTGAGGGGGGGAGTGCCTCTCACCTGTGCCAACAGCCGGGGCCACAGACTGTCATTAGCCCGGCTGTCGGCTTTCTTCCCTTCAGCAGCCACAGTCCTCCACACACCACTCCGGTTCCTCCTGCTTCCGTGCTGCCTCCTCTTGCAGTGCGGGAAAATTAACCCTTTTGCGGGACTGCGGGAAGAAGCTGTCTGTGCGGGAAAGTCCCACAGAATCCGTGCGTGTTGGGAGGTATGCGCAGGGCCGCCATCAGGAATTTTGGGGCCCCTTGCACAGCGTAAGGCATGGGCCCCCTGAAGCAGAGAACCTAGGGGGGTGGGGGTGCTGCCGCCTGAAATTGAGAAGCGTGGGGGCTGCCGCAAATTGAGAAGCGGGGGGGCCTTTACAAAAAATAGAAGAAATAAAGAAGAAAACAAATATATATAAATATATGTAGCCATCTGGGGCCCTGGGGACCTCTGGGCCTTTTAATAAAAAGAAAAAATAAACCTCTGGGCCCTTTAATAATAATAAAAAAAAAACATTTTTAAAAAATACATAAAAAAAGGGAGGTTGCCAAACCCGGGGGCCCTGGGGACCTCTGGGAACCTCTGGGCCTTTTAATAAAAAATAAAAAAATAAACATTTATAAAAAAAAATAAAAAAAGGGGGGGTTGCCACATGGGGCCCTGGGGACCTCTGAGCCCTTTAATAAAAAAAAAAAAATATATATATATATATATATATATATATATATATATATATAAAAGAATGTAATTTTTTTTTATAAAAAAATAAAAAAGGTGGGTTGCCATCCGGGGGCCCTGGAGACCCCTGGGCCCTTTAATAATAATAATAAAAATATATATATATATATATATATATATATATATATATATATATATATATATATATATATAAAAATAAAAAATATATAAAAAAAAATTTTTTTTACAAAAAATAAATAAAAAAAAGGTGGGTTGCCATCCGGGGCCCTGGAGACCCCTGGGCCCTTTAATAATAATAATAATAAAAATATATATATATATATATATATATATATATATATATAAAAATAAAAAATCTATAAAAAAAACATTTTTTTACAAAAAATAAATAAAAAAAAAGGGGGGTCTCCGGGGGCCTCCGGGCCCCTGGGGACCTCCGGACCCCTAAAAAAAAAAAAAAAAAAAAAAAAATTTTTTTTTTTTTTTTTTAAAGGGGGCCCCCTATTGGGTGGGGCCCCTGGGCTTGAGCCCAGTCAAGGCCAATGGTAAGTCCGGCCCTGCATAGAGCGGAATCTGATGAATGCTTGGGTCCTCCCAATATCAAACAACATTTTGAAGCAGTGATTCTTACCATGTCACTGGATTGACATTTCCATGCTACCTAAAAAATGGGCCCCAAGGTATAGTTAATACTTGGAGGCTCTGCTCTCTCCTCTTATAAATTAAGTTTTTAAGGTCTGGGATTATATTTAGTAAAAAGTCCGTAACCTGTTATGCCCTGTACACACGATCGGTTCGTCTGATGAAAACAGACCGATGGACCGTTTTCATCGGACGAACCAATCGTGTGTGGGCCCCATCAGTTTGTTTCCCATCAGTGAAAAATTATAGAACCTGTTTTAAATTTTTCGTATGGTTAAAAAACCAGTAGAAAAAAAAAAACGTCTGTGGGGAAATCCATCGGTCAAAAATCCACGCATGCTCAGAATCAAGTCGACGCATGCTCGGAAGCATTGAACTTAATTTTTCTCTGCACGTCGTCGTGTTTTTACGTCACCGTGTTGGACACTATCGGATTTTTAACCGATGGTGTGTAGGCAAGACTAATGAAAGTCAGCTTCATCGGATATATGATGAAAAATCCATCGGTTCGTTTTCATCAGACGAACCCATCGTGTGTACAGGGCATAACATATGAATTACATTTTCAGTTGTTTCTGTAATGAATTTTCCTTGGTTTTCTCATGATCTAGATTCTGAAGCCTTTAACAACTGAACCACAGAGGGCTCTCCGAGATAGCATTTATTGAAAGTAGCTAAATTAATTTCATTGGAAGAAATAACATTCAAATGGGGTATTGACCCCTAATGCCGCGTACACACAACCGGTTTTTGCAATGTGAAACATGTTTTTTTTTTAAATGTCATTAAAAACTACCGTGTGTGGGCTCCAGAGCATTTTTTGCGACATTAAAAATGGCCATTAAAAATTTAGAACATGCTCTAAATGTTCGCGTTGTTTTTCACGTTGTCGTTTTTAACGTCGCAAAAAATGGTCGTGTGTTGGCTTATATGCACATGCAAAAGTAACGCGCATGCTCAGAAGCAAGTTTTGAGATGGGAGCGCTCGTTCTGGTAAAACTAACGTTCGTAATGGAGATAGCACATTCACCACACTGTAACAGACTGAAAAGCGCAAATCGTCTCTCACCAAACTTTTACTAACACGAAATCAGCAAAAGCAGCCGAGGGTGGCGCCATCCGAATGGAACTTCCCCTTTATAGTGCCGTTGTACGTGTTGTACGTCACCGAGCTTTGCTAGAGCATTTTTTTTTCACGATCGTGTGTAGGTAAGGCAGGCTTAACAATAATCAGGTTGAAAAAAACTTTGTTTTTTCTAGACCATTAAAAATGGTTGTGTGTACGCGGCATTAGATTATTGGAGGCTGGTACACAGGGGCCGAATTCCAACCCGTATGTACAGCAAGTTGCTCTTTTATATAGCAGACATGCTGGAAAACCAAAACATCCAAGTGCAAAGTGTTCACTTGACAGTAGTGCTATGATATAACTATTTGAAAGTGCAAGCAAAATAATATTTAAAAAAACTAAAAAAAAAAAAAAAACAGTAAGTCCAGCATAGATTGTGTAAAAAATAGTGCTCCAAATCCTTTCCCCAAAAAAACGTCTTTGTCCACAAAACACCATCCATGCTTAAAGCGGTGGTTCACCCTCCTTAACATGATTATAGCATTAAATTCGGCATTGTAGCGCGAGCTACAGTATGCCGGTCTTAAATTTTTAATCCCCGTACTCACTGTGCTATGGATCATTGAAGATTCTGACTCCCGCGGGGAATGGGCGTGCCTATGGAGAGGGAGGATGATTGACGGCCGGCTCTGGCACGTCACGCTCCCCGAAGACAGCCGGAGTAGGTCTCGGCTCTTCACGGCGCCTGCGCACAGGCTATGCGCAGGCGCCGTGAAGAGCCAAGCCTATTTCGGCTATTTCCGGAGAAGCGTGACGTGCCAGGGCCGGCCGTCAATCACCTTCTCTCACCATAGGAACGCCCATTCCCCGGAATCTTCAATGATCCATAGCACAGTGAGTACGGGGATTAAAAATTTAAGACCGGCATACTGTAGCTCGCGCTACGATGCCGAATGTAATGGTAGTAAAAAAAAAAAAAATTTTTTTTTTTTAATAGGGTGAACCCCCGCTTTAAGTGATCCCTCTCCCCCGAAGAAATGCACTCACCAGAGCACCATGCCTTCCACTTGGTTGGCATAGCTCAATTTTGTCAGGTCCTTAAGCATTAGGGCAACCTCACTTACATTAATTATGAAAAAAAGGAGAAACATTTTGCTATTACATACTCAAATCTTGTGTTTTTTTCTGTTTTTCAACCTTCTTTTTAACAAATCCTGACTATGCATTTCAATAAAAGAAAGGATGCATTCATATAGCCAAAGATATGCAAGCTATGTTGATGAATTCTAATATTTTATGGTCGTATTGTTCGGCAACTAAAATCAATTCTCAGACAATTATATATCAGTATATGATATGCATAAAGAGTAACTGCAATCTTCTCACATAATTTATTATAAAAACATCATTGCCATTCGGAAATTTTATATATGCTGCAGAAATCTCCCTTCACTAAGTCTAGCTGCATCCATTTTAACCGTGGGCAGCCCAAGCTTCTGCCTGTTCACTTCCTTGATTTACACGGACACACAGAGGCACACCTCCAGCTCTGCAGCTTTCATTGGCCCTCTTATGTCTCACCCCCCCTCCCTTCCTGGCAAACTCTCACAAAAGTGAAAGAGAGCTGTACACCATGTCATAAGCCTATGCTTTTTACCAGACAAGAAACAGGAAGTGGGCTGTATAAGGTATTTACTGACAGAAAAAAAAATGTTTTACTATCCAAAGTTATTATAACAAGGGCAGAGGATTTAATAGATGGTAAGTTGAAAAAATTACTGAAGGCCCGCTTTAACCTTACATTATGGAAGGCACCTAATGTTTTGGAGTGGTAACAGTACTTCAGATTTTCAGCTACCATTACGACAACTTGAAAAACTGGGATCAATTGAGTTCATACATCATGACCTACATTTACTATATATACTACAGATGCATGTGTGTGTAATATGGTCTTTGCAGAAAAAGCGAGTGGAAATACAAATAAAGTTTTAGAGAAAGAAAACCAGAGAAATTCTGACCACTGACCTACAACTTTTCTTAGTAACACTCTCTATGTACTGTATAATGAAATAAATCCTAATATTGGAACTCAAAAAAATAAGCATATAAAATGTTTTTAGCTTAGTAATGTAAAGGTGCATACATTTTCAAAAACAGAAAATCTATTTCTCTGATCTCACAGTTGTCTAGATCATTTTGTGGATGGATAGTGTTGGGAAAAAAAAGGTGACCTGAAGGGAATTTAATATAATATATTTTCATGTACCTTGGCTAAATAACTAGGCAGTTTTACAAGCCCTTTAGTCACTAGTAATTCTAAATGTGTAATGCTTCACCCGGACTAGACAAAGTGCATTATAACTCAGTAAAGGTACCCACAGAGGCTAAGGTCATCATTGCTAGGTTCCAAGGCCGCGTACACACGATCATTTTTTGGGTTGTAAAAAACGAAGTTTTTCAGGCTCTAGAAAAAACAACGCTTTTTTCAACTTGATCATTAAAACGGCCTTACCTACACACGATCGTGAAAAAAAAATGCTCTAGCAAAGCGTGGTGACGTACAACACGTACGACGGCACTATAAAGGGGAAGTTCCATTCGGATAACGCCACCCTTTGGGCTGCTTCAGCTGATTTTGTGTTAGTAAAAGACGACTTGTGCTTTTCTGTCTGTTACAGCGTGATGAATGTGCTTACGAACGGTAGTTTTACCAGAACGAGCGCTCCCGTCTCATAACTTGCTTCTGAGCATGCGCAGATTTTTCATGTCGTTAAAGCCCACACACGACCATTTTTTACAACCCAAAAAACGACAACGTTTAAAACATCGTGAAAAAATAGAGCATGTTCGAAAAAAATTGGGCCTTTTTTAGAACCCCAAAAAATGCTCCGAAACCCACACACGATCGTTTTTAATTACATTAAACAAAAAACTACATTTTTACAACCCGAAAAATTATCGTGTGTACGCGGCATTAGAGTCTTGGCTGGGTTAACCTCCCTTGCGATATGATTATGTCAGATTTTTGCGTCTCAAAGCGGTACATTGTTTAGCCATAAGATCCGACAGGTGTAATTGTTTTACACTGTCGGATCTTAAGATGCAATACCGCGGCCGCCGCTGGGGGGAGTTCGCGTCGTAAACCAGCGTCGGGTATGCAAATTAGGAGTTACGGCGATCCACGACGGTTTTTCGCGTTCGCTACGTCGCCGCTAGTCTAGTTTCCCGTCGTAAAGTTAGTCGTTTTTTTTTGGTGCCTTAACTTGACACAGCAATCGTATTGCTGTATAAAGTATGGCCGTCGTTCCCGCGTCGAAATTTAAAAAATAACGTCGTTTGTGTAAGCCGTCCGGGAATGCGGAATTACGCTACACGCATCGCCGTTCAAAAAAATTACGTCACTTCGCGCAAAGCATGGCGGGAGTTCGGAAACGGAGCATGCGCTGTAGGTCCGACGCGGGAGCGCGCCTAATTTAAATGGCACACGCCCATTTGAATTGGCCCGCCTTGCGCCGGAGGCCGCCGGCGTAGGTTTTCATCGCAAGTGCTTGGTGAATCAGGCACTTGCGATGAAAAATTGCGGCGGTGTAACATATCTACGATACGTTACGCCGCCGCTCTTCTACGTGAATCTGGACCAACATTCTTAAATCTGTCCAAACAAGAGTCTAATAGACATCCTGGGTATGATAAAGGTTGAAACACGAAATCAAAAATTATAATATGATAAATAACTATAAATAATTATCAAAAATAATAATAATATAATGATAATAAAATGTATTCAATAATGTAATCAAATCAAAAGTCTTAAATTTGCTTAGTTACAGAATTGTCACTGTGGTCACTTTCAGTGTTTGATGACAAATTTTCCCACAAATCACTATCGCTCAATTCTGCAAGTGTTCCAATTTGCCGCTGGGCTCTGCCCCGTGCGTTGAAACGTCACAGGGAAGGGAGCCTGATAAAGTGATGAATTGAAGTGTAGTACACAGCCCATGGACACAGCGGGGGGACATCGAAGGGTACTGAGGACAAGGTAAGTAACTTTGCCAGGATATTGCAATGCGATCCCGAGTGTGGCTTGGGGTTATCGCTTTTGGTAATAAAAATTCACCCTGAGCCACACTCAGGATTACTGCCAGGGGGGTTAAAGAACTACGAAGATTCCCATGGGCTACCTGTAAAAGCAGAAGATATTATAAGGGAATATCTGTTGTAGGATAGCCTATGTCTTTTTAGAAATATTGTGGCTCATAATAGGATTTTTTAATACAGCTTACCTGTAAAATTATTTTCTTGGGAATACATCACAGGACACAGAGCCTTAATTACTTAATGGGTTATGTAGTCACTACAGGTGATTGGACACTGGCAAACCCAATTAAAATTGAGTTGCTCCCCTATATAACCCCTTCCAAATGGAGAGTATCTCCATACGCAATAAGTGTCTCACGTTTAACTCCGAAGAGTGGTGGGAGCTCTGTGTCCCGTGATATATTCCCAAGAAAAGGATTTTACAGGTAAGCTGTATTAATTAGATTGTAAGCTCCTTGAGGGTAGGGACAGATGTGAATGTACAATGTATATGTAAAGCGCTGCGTAAATTGACAGCGCTATACAAGTACCTAAATAATAATAATAATTTAAAAATCCTATTTTCTTGATCATACATCACAATACACAGATCAGAATAAGACCGCCATCGAGCCAGAGGATCTATACTGCTGCCTACAGCACACTACGCCCAAAGGCGGCATCCTCGTAACCTCTCACATCTACCTGGTAGAATTTAGTAAATGTATGGACCGAAGACCAAATAGCACAACATATAAATTGTAGAGAGATGGGTAAAGTAGTTATTCCTGCGCTACAGTGGAAACTATGTGTGCAGAGGGTAAAGGTGCGGCAACTACCGTATGGGCCAACCACTACCCAGAGTGAGACATGGAAAAAATCAAGAGATGGTGTTGTGCTCCAATAGCAGACAATGGTGTAATTGGTAAAATGTATAAATAACCAAAATAGTATAATTGATAAATGAATGTGCAAGTATGCAAATAGACTGACTGAAAGATAAAAATCGCTATCAATGCTAAGATAAGGTACATCCAAAGGTGTACTGAATGAATGTGAAAACAGTGCAGATAAGGTGACTCAGGTGCATGAAAAAAAAATAATAATGTAAAGATAATAATTAACGCAGTCGCAAATGAAATAGCAGGATGGTGTTATGCTCCAATCAAAATGAATGACTGGACATAACTGATATACAACAATGATGGATGAATAAAACAGTCGTAAGGTAATTTGCTAGCACACTTTCGGGTGTCACCATACACCAAAGATTCACCAACAAGTCACCTTGCCACCTGCTGATGTAATTTAGCACCCAGCACTTCACTCGCACTTTGCAATTTCTTTTGATTAAATTGCATTACCTCTTGGACTGAGTCGCAGTTGCATCTTCCATCATTGGTGTATATCAGTTATGTTCAGTCATTCATCAATCTTGTGGTTCCATCCACCATTCATATGATGTGATTTTACAGTCACCTATTTGTATGTATTTGCACTCTTATTCAGTTCACTGTTTTATTGATCCATCATTGTTGTATATCAGTTATGTCCAGTCATTCATTCTGATTGGAGCATAATACCGTCCTGCGATTTCCTCTGCGACTGCATATATTATTATCTTTACGTTGTGATTTTATTTACGCACCTGAGTCACCTTATCTGCACTGTTTGCACATTCATTCAGTACACCTTTGGATGCACCTTATCTTAGCATTTATAGCTATTTTTATCTTTCAGTCAGTCTATTTGCACATTCATTTATCAATTATACTATTTTGGTTATTTATACATTTTTCTATTGAAGCACAACACCATCTCTTGATTTTTCCATATAAATTGTAGCGCTAGACAAATAAAAATTACACCAAGTGATGTGAAGACCATGTACAACAATACATGGAAGTGGTGAATAGACATATGTATATATAAACATATGAAAGAAGTCTCTGATATGAAAAAATAATAAAAGAGTGGCAGTCCAAAATAAACAAAGGTGCTGGTGCTCCCACAATCCAGACGGGATAGATGGAGTGAAAATGACCGCCACCAACTTGGCTTACCGGAAATAATGAACCCTAAAGAACATATGTTCAAAGGGTCAACCAAGCATGGTGTAAACCACTGTGGGACCGGATCCTCTGCTGCAGTTCCCACACAACATTTCACACACCAAACCGCTGTACCAAGGGTATGTAGGTATTGGGTGCTTATGGGCAATGACCCAACAGATGTCAAGCAACGGAACCAGATGGAATGTGTTTAAGAACAAAGAGAAGGGCACATAGCATGATACTGTAGATAAAGGGTATTTAAAGTAGGTAGGAACACTTACATTAGAAGATAAAAACAGCGCTGATCAGATATAAACAGCAACAGTGGGACCGAAGACCAAGTAGCAGCCTTACAGATCTGAGCCATGGAGGCCTGGTGATGCACTGCCCATGAAGCACCAACTGCTCTCGTTGAGTGTGCTTTCACCTTAAAAGGAGGGAACTTCTTTTCTAAACCATAGGCCTAAATAATGACTTGTCGAATCCATCTTACAATAGTGGATTTTGACGCTGCCTGGCCCTTCTTTGGGCCTTGTGGCAGAATGAATAGACAATCAGTCTTCCTTATCTGAGCCATAGCTTGCAGATAAACCTTTACCGCTTTTACAACATCTAGAGAGTGTAGACTCTCTTCCTCCGCAGACTGCGGATCTGGAAAAAAAGACAGTAGGACTATATCTTGATTCAGATGAAAACTTGAAACCACCTTAGGTAAGAAAGTTGGGTGAGGACGCAGCACCACCCTGTCTTCATGAATAATCATATATGGTTCTTCACATGAAAGAGCCGCCAATTCCGATACCCTCCTTGCTGAGGATATGGCTACAAGAAAAAACAGTTTCTGTGTCAACAGACTTAGAGAAACCTGGTGTAAAGGTTCAAAAGGTAGTGTCAGGGACTCACCTCCCGATCCTGCCAATCCACCATTCAGGGGGGACAGCAGCGTCCCCCTGTAACTGCGCGCCTTTGCAATGCTCGTGTTCGCGCGCCAACGGCGCGGGCTCGTGCACAACAGGCGCGCGCACGTGCACAACAGGTGCCTGCGTGTGCACAATGGGCGGGCACGCGGCGGGAGCGCGCGCGTGCACAATTGGCGCCAAATGCCCTTTAAAAACCTTCCTGTGTTTCCAGCCCATTGCTGCCTGATCTGCAGTTTTTAAAATCAACTTGCATCTGAAACCTGATCCTGAATTGCTGATTGAACCTTTGACCCAGCTTGCTGACTATCTGTATCTCTCTAATCCCTGACTCCGGCTTGTTGACTTACCCTTCTGATTTGATCCACCGCTGCCAGACCTGCCTGCTTGCACCACGACTACGCTCCAGTCTTCCGCATCTGAACCATCTGATTATCAGTTGTGACCCGGTTTGTCTGACCCTGCTGTCTCCTGCTACTTATTAACCTGCTTACTTCATCAGCTTGTTGCCGTTGTAGCCGCACCTCCAGTTAGGGTCGCTGACCCCCTCCTCTGCTTCAGTGTCTTCAGCACCTCCACGCCAGAGAAACTCAGCCACCTACTTCTACTCATCATTACACCGACACTCCTACCCCGCTGTGCTCCGAGTCTGCTGTTCCCATTCCAGCAGCTCGAGAGCCAGAGCCATAAGAGAGGCCTCCTGCAACCAGACTCTAATAACCAGGTACGTAACAGGTAGCTTCTGTAAAACAGATAATACCAAATTCAAATCCAATGGGCACATCGGAGACTTAACCGGCGGATTTAAACGCAGTGCACCCTGAATAAAGGCCCTGACTAGGGAATAAGGGGCGAGCGTTTTTTGAAAAAATACAGACAAGGCCAAGATTTGGCCCTTGATAGTGCTCAAAGCCAATTTCATATTTAAGCCCAACTGAAGAAAGGCAAGAATCCTATTAATGGCAAATTTCGAAGGATGCCACTTTCTGGGTTCACACCAGGAAACATATGCCTTCCAGATTCTGTAGTAGATGATCCTGGAGGCCGGCTTCCTAGCATTAACCAGAGTGGATAGGACTGGCCCCGAGAGCCCATGTTTCCTCAGAATGTGGGTCTCAACAGCCAAACCATCAAATTTAGACTTTGTAAGGCAGGATGGAATATTGGACCCTGCGACAGTAGGTCTGAGTATAGTGGGAGAACCCAAGGTCTTCCAACTGCCATCCTTACGATTTCTGCGTACCAGGGTCTCCTGGGCCAAGCCGGGGCGACCAAAATCGCTGACTTTCCTTCCTTCTTGACTCTCTGAAGAAATCGTGGGAGAAGCGGAACCAGAGGAAACGCATAAATCGGGGAATACTGGTCCCATGAGATTGTCAGGGCGTCTGACCCTAGAGCACAGGGATCTCTTGTTCTTGACACAAAGCTGTCCAGTTTTGCGTTGAACCTGGAAGCCAACAGGTCCACATGAGGGGTTCCCCATTTCTGACATATGACTTGAAACAGCGTAGCATTGTCGGACTGAATCTGAACAGGCCAGCCTTGCAGTCTGTAAGCCCAAACTTTGAGGGCCAAATTAATTGCCCGAATCTCCAGAATGTTGATGGGTAGGAGCTTTTCGGCCTCGGACCACTTCCCCAGGGCAGATGCTTCTTCTAGAACTGCCCTCCAGCCCAGAAGGCTGGCATCTGTGGTCACCACTTTCCAGGTAACTGGAGTGAAGGGTTTTCCTTCTGACAGATTTTGGGGGAGCAACCACCAATTGAGGCTCTGGCGAACCCTTGGAGATAAGATCATAGGAAGATCTAGGGCCTGAACATCTTTGTTCCAAGCTGACAGAATTCTGCCCTGTAATGGTCTTGAGTGAAACTGGGCGTAAGGAACAGCCTCGAATGAGGCTACCATCTTTCCCAATAATCTCATGCATATCCGCATGGAAGGCCTTCCTTTTGCCTTTGGCTTGGGAAATAATACCTTGCTTAGTGACGTGTCTATAATCATGCCCAAGTACTCAAGCCTTTTTTGAGGCTGCATGGAAGACTTCTCCAGATTGAGAACCCAGCCTAGGTACTCTAAATATTCCACTGTGCTGTGCACATTGTGGCCCAAGAGCACGGCGGACTGATTAAAGATCAACAGATCGTCCAGGTAGGCTGTTACTTCTATGCCTCATACCCTTAGCCTTGCTAGAGTCGGGGCCAGTATCTTTGTGAACACTCGAGGTGCTGTAGCCAGTCCGAAAGGAAGGGTCACAAACTGAAAATGGCGCTCATCCACCGCAAACCTTAGAAACCTTTGGTGAGCGGGGAATATTGGCACATGTAGATATGCATCTCTGATGTCTATTGATGCCAAGAATTTTCCTCCCTGAAGGGTGGAAACAACTGAACGGCCAGACTTCATGCGGAAGGAATTGATTCAGGCTTTTCAGATCTAGGATAGGTCTGACATCCCGTTTGGTTTTGGAACCGTAAAAAGGTTTGAATAGAATCCTTGGAACCGTAAAAAGGTTTGAATAGAATCCTGACCCCTGATCCTCTGGGGATAACTCCAAAATGACCCCTTGGGACAACAGGTGTTCCAAGGCCAGCAGTAGAGGCCTTCTTTTCTCTGGATCTTTGGCAATTCTTGATTTCATAAAACAGGGTGGCGGAAGTTCTCTGAATTCTAGCTTGTAGCCTGAGGACACTGTGGAGATGACCCACTTGTCCTGAACTTCGTTCCGCCAGGCGTTTGCAAATTGCAGCAGCCTTCCCCCCAATTCGGCCGAGCGGGAGCATCCCTTCATAGGGAAGTCTTGGGGGTCTGTTTAGACTTTGAACCCCAAAATCTTTTATGCCCTTGGGCTTGGCTCTGGGCTTTTCCCCTAGTGTTAGACTGGGGAGGCCATCACCACTGCCTGGAGAATGTGTTTCCAGGGGCTGGAGAAAGAGCACATTTAAATGAGGGAAGCTTACTCTTCTTCTTAACCAGCAATAGAGTAGACTTGCCTCTGGTAATCTTTTGGATGTATTTATCCAGGTCATTCCCAAACAGGTGTTCTCCCCCAAAGAGGAACGCTGCCAAGTATTTCTTGCAAGAAACCTTGGCCTCCCAATGTTTTAACCAAAGGGACCTGTGCATGTGTACCTGCAGGAGATTCAAGCGGGATTCTTGAAGG
The DNA here is from genome assembly GCF_905171775.1 of Rana temporaria. Classification (NCBI taxonomy): domain Eukaryota; kingdom Metazoa; phylum Chordata; class Amphibia; order Anura; family Ranidae; genus Rana; species Rana temporaria. The sequence goes on from NC_053492.1 coordinate 252,918,589, forward strand.
AGATTAACCCCCTCTATTTTTTCCGTTTACCATTATCATTGAAAGTAAAAGAAAATCACAAATTTTGGGTTGTCCACAGAAAAATAATAGATTGGAAATCTTCCAATGTGGACACTAGTTCTGGTGATCTGGGGGTACCGAAGGAATGCCCTATCACTAAATGTTTGGCTATGGAACAGAAAGTGAATGGAAATCTCTGCAATGGGACGCATGTGGTAAAAAAAAAAGTTTTGCCTATGGTTCTAATTTTTAGTAAGTGTAAGTTAACACACCATCAGGTGTTTTATGCAATAACATTGACAGTCATTTGAACTGAAGGAGCTTCATGGATAAAAAGTGTAGCATCTTCAACATAAAGAACAAGTCCAGTTGAATGTGACTAACTACCACTGGGTATTTTCACCACTTATTTCCTGATAAGTCTTCTGTTAGTCACTGAATGCTGCTTGATTCAATCTGCTACTTATCAACTATCACAATAGCATAACTCATATAGACCCTAAAGTAGAACTCTGGCCTTGCAATAATTTTTTTTTGCTGCGGCAGTTATTTATAACTGAATCTGTACTTATAGTCCCCCTGAAAATTCCCACAAATACCTGTTACAGGTCATTTGGTGCAGATTTTTGTAACTGGGTTTGGGACTGTTTAGAATGCCGCACAATAGCATTTAGTTATGTTTTAAATTGGTCCAGTGATAACATTTATTGAGTTCTGACCATTGAAGAGAGGTGTTAGAGAATAAGCTGCAAAATAATACCTACATGTACTTAATAACTGAAATAAATAAATTCCAGGTAAAAGTATTGTGTTCATTTTAATAGAAAAGGTGATTAATTGCAGATAACTTTATGTGGATATTACATTGTTAAATTATATATTTAGCGTCTCACGTCAGCATTTAAAACTGCAAAAAGAACATGTCGGGTTTGTTAGACACATTGTTCATTTTTGTGAACTGGAATTGTTCCAAGGGCATCTTTTCATCTCTGAAGCAGGTGCAGCTGAAGTTTTACAGAACCTTTGCTATTTTTTTTAAAGAATATAATACATTTAATTAAATAGAATACATAAAACTGCAGCTCCAGGTAATAGACAATTATAACAATTATTTCAATGCAGCATGAAAAATAGCAATTTAGGACTTAAGATGTACAACATGGCAACAAATTGTAAACAAATTTCTTTGTCCCCTCAAGGACAGGATAATTAAAACAACAGAGTGTTGAAACAATGGTATAAAAACAAATCATAAAGTATTCTGTATACAATAAGTACATTTGTATTTCCTTTACAAAGGCCTGTTGTAATCATTGCCCATAAAGATCAAAACAAGAATGTCCATATCAAACTTATAATCAGGATTACAAAGTAATCTTACTGGAGTTATAAAGTTGTTTTATGCTTTTGGATGCATCAAGGATTTTTACCTGATGGAACAATGTTCTACTCATATGCAACTCTATAAATCTTTCAATGAAAGTGGAAAAATGTTAGCTTCACCTTACAAAAATTACCCTCAGTTTAAGTCTACAAATGAGTTTTCAGGGTTGCTTTACTAAAGGAAAATAGACTGTTCCCTTTTCAAGAGAATTAGCTTAGCAAATGAGGTGAAGCTCTGCTGACTCCCATCATCCAATCATGTGCAAGGAAAATGCTGTTATTTTTATTTTTCATGTACACGATTGGGTATTGTTTGCAAAATGAAATTTCACCACATTCTCTAAGCACAGGAAAAAAATTCTCTTACAAAGTGCAACTTACCTTGCAAAGTGAAAGGCCAATTGGCCCTTGCAAAATCAAACCCTTTTTGTTGTACTAAAATTTTAATTTCAGCCATTCTTTACAAAACTTAAAACATTTTTTTTATTAGGTTTAAAACCACAGAACACCTGTCCAAATATTCTTTAAGTAATGAATACGTAAAAGGGCAGTATTTGAACTAACACTTATGGAAATTAAATGAGCCAGCAATCTTATGTTCCAATAGATGTATATGATTCTACAAGGGTTATCAAAAAAAACATAATAAACTTAATTTTATATAGCACCTCTAAGGCCTCGTACACACGATAGGTTAACCAGAGGATAACGGTCTGAAGGACCGTTTTCACAGTCCAAACCGATCGTGTGTAGGCCCCATAGGTTATTTAACCTTAGGTTAAAAAAATGAGAACTTGCTTTAAAATTTAACCTATGGATTGGTAACCGACAGGTCAAAACCGATCGCTAGTATGCAAAACCATCAATTAAAAACCTGCGCATGCTCAGAATCAAGTCGACGCATGCTTGGAAGCATTGAACTTCGTTTTTTTCAGCACGTTGTTGTGTTTTACGTCACCGCGTTCTGACACGATCGTTTTTTTAACTGATGGTGTGTACGCACGACGGACCATCAGTCAGCTTCATCGGTTAACCTAAGACAACGGTCCTTCAGACCGTTGTCCTCTGGTTAACCTATCGTGTGTACAAGGCCTAAAGGTTGCTTCTCAAAGCGCTTTACAAGGAAAACACAAAAAAACCACAGGATAATATAGAAAAGAGCACACCAACACCCAGTGCAGTCGATCTGCTTACCAGATAGATATAAAAACAGGCCTGTAATCAGCGATGCAAGCATGCTGAAAGCCTCAGAGGTTTTATGAGTCATGATGTCTCTTGATACCTGTAAGTAGATTACCAATAAATCTTGTGTTCTTACCTTACAGGCTTCACTATTATTGCTTTCCTCTTCCTATTGGTTAATGCCTTGTTGATGACTGCACCATACATCCATTTATCCATATGACTTTTGATGTTCTTCTGGTACCGGTGATTTTGGATCAACCTTAACTCTGTATACCAAGTTTTGAAGTGTTGCCATCCACCATTGAGCCTCTGCATCATATGATTACAGGCCTGTGTTCATATCTATCTGGTAAGCAGATCGACTGCACTGGGTGTTGGTGTGCTCTTTTCTGCGCACCCTGAAGTTTGGTGTAAGTCTCTCATCTTCACTCTTCATTGGAATCTATTGTTATTTGGACTGTTAGGCCCCGTACACACGGTCGGTTTGGTCCGATGAGAATGAACCGAAGTTCATTTTCATCGGACCAAACCGACCGTGTGTATAGGCTATCGGTCTGTTTTCCTTCGGTCCAAAATTTTAAAACATGCTTCAAAACCGAACCGATGGACCGCTGCCCCATCGGACCAAACCGATGGTTAGTACAGAAAAGCATCGGTTCAAAACCCGCGCATGCTCAGAATCAAGTCGACGCATGCTTGGAAGCATTGAACTTCGTTTTATTCAGCACATCGTGTGTTTGACGTCACCACGTTCTGACCCGATCGGATTTTGGACTGACGGTGTGTACACATATCAGGCCGTACGGCCACTTCAGAGGTGAACCGATGAAAGCGGTCTGTCGGACCATTCTCATCGGTTTTGTACGACCGTGTGTACAAGGCCTTACATATACACCATTTTTATTATAAGTGCTGCACTTTGGACTATTATATTTTGTGTTTGAATTATCTACAAACTGTGCTAGCTGCTATTCAGTTCTATTTTTTTATTATTGTTAGCGCAGATATTTGTTCACCCTGCTTTACAGAATAATATAACATACGTGAAAGCTTGTCTAAAGAATATTTTTTTTAGATATGATTTGAATGAGTTTAGAGAAGATGACTCTCTAATGTTCTTAGGAAGTGAATCCAAGAGTTTTGGAGCATAGAAGGAGAAGGATTGTCCCCTATGGAGTGTAGGTGAGTAGAGTTAACCAGAATTTGAGGAGCGTAGGTTACAAGGGGGGGAGGGGGGTGGTAAGTTGAACAAATTTCAGAGAGATAATGGGGTGCCAAGCCATATAGGTGAACAAGAGAATCTTAAAGTCTGTGTGAAACCTGACGGGTAGCCAGTGCAAGGACTCCAGGATAGATTAATATGATCACTTGTGCCAGACCTAGTCAGGATTCTGTCTGTAAAAAATCTTAAACATATTGAAGTTGAATTATAGTGGATTTAAGAACACCAGCATTGTAGTAGTCAAGTCGGGAGAACACAAATGTACAGATCAGCTTTTCAGCTACAGTGTATGATAGCATAGGGCGCAGCCAAGCAATGTTTATCAAGTGTAAAAAAAAAAATTCTGACAGCATTCTGTATATGGTTAAACTAGCATCAAATATCACTCCAAGATTTTTCAAATTAGACTGAAGCTCAAGTACAGTGCCAGCTTTAGATAAGCTATTAGGACTGGCTTACGTAATTGAACGGGGTGCCAATACGCATTTATTCAGTCTTGTCATGGTTTCATTTAACCACTTCAGCCTCGGACCATTTCGATTTTTGCTTTTTGCGATTCGGCACTGACAATTGGCTCCCAAACAAAATTGACGTCCTTTTTTTCCCCACAAATAGAGCTTTCTTTTGGTGGTATTTGATCACCTCTGCAGTTTCAATTTTTTGCGCTATAAACAAAAATAGAGCGACAATTAAAAAAAAAAAAAAAACAATATTTTTTACTTTTTGCTATAATAAATATCCCCCAAAAAAAGCTAAAAAAACTTTTTTTCGTCAGTTTAGGCCGATTTCTTCTACATATTTTTGGTAAAAAATCTCAATAAGCGTTTATTGATTGGTTTGCGCAAAAGTTATAGCGTCTACAAAATAGGGGATAGTTTTATGGCATTTTTATTAATATTTTTTTTTACGAGTAATGGCAGCGTTAAGCGATTTTTATCGTGACTGCGACATTATTGCGGACACATCAGACACTTTTGACATCTTTTTGGGACCATTGTCATTTTTATAGTGATCAGTGCTATAAAAATGCACTGATTACTGAAAAAATTACACTGGCAGTGAAGGGGTTAACCTGTAGGGGCACTGAAGAGGTTAAGTGTGACCTAGGGATTGCTTCTAACTGTTGGGGGGGGGGCTTGCTGTGACACGTCACTGATTGCTGTTCCCGAACAGACGATCAGTGACACTAGGAAGAATGCAGAGATGTTGGCCCATATTCTCTCTAAAAATCCGTTCGGGAATCGGCGTAGAAGGATCATTTGCATACACAAATGAGTCCTTCACGTAAATGCCATCTAGCGGCGGCCGGCGTCATTACATTTAAGATCCGCCAGTGTAAGTGACTTACAGATGGCGGATCTTAAGTGTATCTATGCGAAAATGATTCTAAGAATCAGTCGCATAGATACACGGGCCAAAAAAGGGAGATACGATGGAGTATCCTGAGATACTCCATCGTAACTTCTATGAGAATATGGCCCGATGTGTCTACACTGACATCTCTCCGTTCTTCAGCTCTATGACCCGATCGCGGGACACCAGCTAACATCGAGTCTGTGGGTCCCGCGGGCACGGCCACCGAGCTTGCGACCAAATGGCAGCAAATTAAAGGGGATGTACATATACACCCATTTGCGCACCCATGCCATTCTGTCGGCGTATATGATCGTGCGGCGGTCGGCAAGCGTTTAAAGAAATTATGGGCCATCCAAGTTTGTATATAATAAATACAGTTCGATAGGAGAGAAGCAGCCATAGTAGAATCCTGTTTAGTGTGGATGTATACAGTATCTGAGTGTCATCAGCATAGAAGTCATAATTGAGCCTGATTGATCTAAGCAGTTGGCCAAGTGGAAACATGTACATGCTAAAAAGTAAGGAAAACAAGGGTTAATTAACAGCGTTAATAGCAAAGTAATATTCAAAGGCAAAAACTAAAATGGTCCATTCCTCTCAATCAACCTATCTTCGGTCACCCTTAAAGCTAAAAACAGGCAAACAAAAAGAATACACAGTTGAAATGTAGATATGGCAGATGTTTAACATATCAATGGTTTTCCATGTCTGTCCATCAGGTCCTGGGATTTGCACACCCCTGCCAAAAAATACAGGGAGGTTGGTGACCTCATGTTTCTCTACTGCAATTACAGCATTACAGGTAGGACACCTTCCTACATCAAGCTTAAATATTGGACCTTGAAGATGTCACAGCAAAATTATAAACTCATTCCTCTTATCGGCACAATAATTGTCAGTCCAGATGCACTGGTCTCTAGTGCTGCTCTTCCAGCCTGAATTTTGCTGTAACACAGCATGATTCAACAGGTGAGTATATGTGTGTATATATACACACACAGAGCTTTTTTTCTCAGAAAATAGGTGCAGGAACTCAACAACGACCCGTTCAGATTTCACAAACAGTAGAAGGGTCTTAAAGGGGCATTAAATACCAGAATTGCATTACATACAGAGTGCAGAGTTCAGGGGGTTACAAAGCTGTCACTTGTAAACACAGAAACCAGACTTCGTTGTTTACAAGTGATTGTGGTGAGCAGGCACCAAAGGGTTTGAGCCAGAGGTGATGGAACTGAGTTCCCCCAAGTTCCCCATGAAAAAAAGCCCTGCATACACATATATATTATAGTATATTTTTGAGGCGTAGTGGTGGTGTGTAAAGAAAGTAGGGCACATATTTATTCACCAGTTTTTTCATTAATTAAAAAGGCCTATGACAAGTCAAATTTGGGTAATTAGCTACATTTAAAAACACATAGGGCCAGATCCTTTTTTTTTTTTAATAATTTTTATTAGTATATAAAGAATCATATACAAACATATCTAACGAGTAAGTTCCAACAAGACTCATATAGATGTATATATCGTCTATTTGCAATTCTTATAACATTAATCTGCATAACAAACTATTTCTTGTTTTATAGAGAAAAGTCCTTACTTATATATAAAACAACTATTTTCATGTACAGCAGATATATTACTATTGCTTATACTACCGGTATAAATAACAGTTACATTACTATAACTCCACAGAATTATTACATACTTATGCAAAGTTTGCATGAAAGTAACATATTGGAAAATTAAGATTATAAACTAACATATATTACGATCCCTTGTTTAACTCTCAAATGTTTTGGTTGACCCATGTTTTCCATGGTGACCATGCAATATCAAATTTGTGTAAGTTGTTTTGGGCTAAAGCCCATAGTCTTTCATATGTCATGTGAAGATTTGTTAAATCTACAGCTTCCATCACTGAAGGAGGACACGGTACTTTCCACCTTCTGGTGATTGAAAGTCTAGCCGCTAGGAGTAAATTGATGGCTGAAGTTCGTTTATTAGCCTGAATACATTCTACTCCCAGGGATAGCAATGCCAAAGCTGGGTTTGGTTCTATAGTAGTATTAGCTAAGCTATTTAAAATATCGAAAATATTTTCCCAATATTCCTTTAATTTGGGGCAATTCCATAGTATATGGAGGAGATCACCTTTACCGTCACATCCTCTCCAGCAGGCATCTGAATGTTGAGTGCCGAATTTAGCCAACACATTAGGTGTGTAGTACCATCTTAAGTTTATTTTAACTGTCAATTCCCATAACGTAGCACATCTGGATACTGTTTGATTTATTACACAAGCTGATTTCCATTGATCGTCCGTAAAAGAGAGATCAAGGTCTTTCTCCCATTGTATGAGTGGAGCAGATTTAGTAAATTCTCTTTTTCCTTGAAGCGAGTTATAGAAAAAAGAGATACCTTTAGCTTGTATGTCTATGGAATTGAAAAAATTCCAAGCATGTTTACAGATTTGGAGTTTTGTAGGATTAAAATTTTTTAAACAGTTAAATACCTTTTTGTAATAAACTTGGTGTGTTTGGGGTAATCGAAATTCCGATTTAATCGCACTGAAAGATTTAATTTCGTTTTGAACGAAGAGGTCCTGGATTCGTGTTATCCCATGAGAATGCCACACATCAGTTATCTCCGATGATGAGATTATCTGTATGACTTTCAATGGAATATCAATTGTTACTCTCGGGAAGGAGTTCTCATTGCATTTTATAAATTTCAGCCAAGATGATATGGATATTTTCATAGATGGTGGCAAGTGTGAGGGAACTTTTAACCCTATAAGTGCTCCTAATAGCCAATTTTTTGTTTGTTTTTGCAAGCAATATGAGGATTCTATGAATCCCCAAGATTTTGTGGGAGAGGCCTGAAACCATTCTCTAAGTTGGGTTAGTATAGAGCTGTGATAGTAATCTAAAAAGTCTACATATCCCACTCCTCCCCACAATCTGTGTTTTATAAGTTTATGGTGAGCGCACCGAGATCTTTTCCCCTGCCACACGAATTTAGAGAGAAGGGATTGTAGAGATTTGAAGTAGCTAGCCGGAATTGGAATTGGAATACAACGAAATATGTATAGTACTTGTGGTAGGTGTATCATTTTAAAAGCAGATAATCTGCCCCACCATGAAAGTTCTTTTTCACCCAATTTGGACAGTTCTAACTGTAATTTTTTCCTCAGTGGTAAATGGTTCTTCGTAAATAAATCTTTGGTATTTTTTGTCAATTGGATACCCAAATAATGGATTTCAGATTCCGCCCAGGTGTACGGAAATTTGTGTTGTAATACAGCACTATTTACCGCATCTATATTTATATCTAGGATCGAGGATTTGGACGTGTTCACTTTATAATATGATACATTGCTAAACCAAGTCAGTAAGTTATCTATTTCCATCAGGGAGTTGTATGGGTTGGTTATCATCAGTATAACATCGTCAGCGAATAAGCTGATCTTATGGGATTGTTCTCCTATAGTTATTCCAGATATATTTTGATTAGTCCTGACATGTTCAGCTAATGGTTCCATAAGGAGATTAAATAAGAGGGGGGATAAAGGACACCCTTGCCTAGTCCCGTTGGTTATGGAAAAGGATTGGGAGATAAAATTAGACGCCAGTACTCTTGCATTTGGAGAAGAATATAGAGCTAAAATTTATTTCAAAATAAATCCTTCAAAACCGAACTTTTGAAGAGTCATATTTAAATAAGTCCAATTAATTCTATCAAATGCCTTCTCAGCGTCCAAAGATAGGAGCAGAGAAGGCGTTCCTGTAATATTAATTTTGTGGATTATGTTAATCATTCTTCTGGTTGCATCAGATGCTTGGCGACCCTTCGTGAACCCCGTCTGATCCAAATGGATCAATTGAGGAATCAAATTAACTAGTCTGTTCGAGATTGTTTTAGCAAATATCTTTATATCTACATTGAGTAGGGATATAGGTCGAAAATTTGGAGGTGATGTTGGGTCTTTACCTGGTTTGGGAAGTGTCATTATTAATGCAGACAGCATTTCTTTAGGAAATTTAGATTCTGAAGCCGAATGATTATAAAGTTTTGACATATGAGGGACCAGCAACCTTCCATATAGTTTAATATATTCATTAGTGAATCCGTCAGGCCCAGGTGCTTTGGCTTTTGGCAGGGAATTGATAGTTAGTAATAGTTCCACATCCTTGAAAGGAGCATTGAGCGCTTCTAGGTCACTGTTAGAAATTTTTGGTAGATTTAGATGTGCTAGAAATGATTGTATTTCATCTATGGAGGGTTGATGTGTGTTTCTATCTATGTTAAGGTTGTATAAGTTCTCATAGTATAAGCCGAATTCGTCTGCGATCTTTTGTGGATGTAGGATTTTTGTTTGAGTAATTGGGTCACATAAAAAGGGGATTTTAGTTTTGGATCTATATCCTTTAATTCTGTGTGCTAACATCTTACCCGCCTTATTGTTAGTAGCATATGAGTTTGCTTTCAGTCGTCTTAATTTAATATCATAAGAATCAATGAGTAGTGCTCTTAGTTCATGCCTTAATTTAAATATAGCGTTTTTGATTGTAGTTGAGGGTTTAGTTCTATTTAGTGAATCCAAGGATTTTATATTATCCATTAATTCATCTAATTTCCTGGATCTCTTTCTTTTTTCTCTAGATCCCAGTTGTATGAAAATACCTCTAATATATGACTTGTGCGCGTTCCATAATGTTGCCGGGTCGGATACAGATCCCTCGTTATTCAAAAAGAATTCTTTAATTTTACTATGAATATAATCTATATTTTCTTTCTGTTGCAGCAGAAAGTTGTTCATGCGCCATATATATGCTCCTTGGTAAGAGTTCGAGTTTTTAACCTTAATGCTAATCTGGGCATGATCCGACCATGTAACATCATGTATATGGGATTCAGAAACATTTTGAAGTAGCCCTTTATCAGATATAAATAAGTATATACTGGAATAAGTATTATGGCGGGGAGAATGAAATGTGTAATCCTTCTCTGTTGCATGGTAACATCTCCAAACATCGTATAGATCATTATCAGAGAGAAATTTTGACAATGGGGAAGCAAATCTCTTAGTACCTGAAGAGGAGTCTATAAGTACATCTGGTACCATATTAAAATCTCCGCATATTAAGAGTTGACCTTTTTGTAATTCCTTAGTTTTCTTTAAAACTTTTTTATAAAATTGTAATTGCTTAGAATTTGGTGCATATATATTTACTATAGTGTATGTTATATTATTCAATTTACACACAAGTATAATGTATCTACCGTTCGGGTCCTCATATAAACTTAGCAAGTCAAATAACAATGTATCCTTAATTGCAATTAACACACCTCTTTGTTTACATTTGTAATCTGCTCTAAAAATAATAGGAAAATCTCTATGTTTAAATTGCGGTACTTTGTCTACTGCAAAATGGGTCTCTTGAATACAAATGACATCATACCTGCCTGTAAGTGCTGTTTTCCATAGCGAAGATCTTTTCGCAGGATGGTTGAGGCCATTAGCATTCAAGGATAAAAAATTGATGGACATATTAACAGAAACCTGGGTACAATATTAAATACTCACAAATTTAGGTATTGTCGTAGTCAATAAATCCCGGTTGTCAGATTGTAGTATGTAGGAATGCTCGAAAATAAAAGAAACTTACACCGATATGGACCGATGTGTATCGTTCGCAAACTAAATAAAATAAAATGAATAAAATAAATAAATAAAATAAATAAATAAATAAATAAACAATAAATAAATTAATAAATGCAAAACAATATAATCAATAGAACTAAATAAATATAGAAAATAAATAAATAAATAAAATGTCCAGCAAAATTAGAATAAATAAATAAATAGTCAAAATTAATAAACAGAAAAATAAAAGTAAACAGATACTATTGAGATAATAATCCCGATAGTATCTATAAAGGTCGGGTATAATATCACCGACCAAATCAGGGGGAAAAGTTCAGAAGGTTGTCTGACTAGGAAAGAGAAGCTCTCCAGACACCTAGGGGTAATATGCAGATAATATAAGGCATATAAACATTAAAGAATAGGAGGAAAAGAAGATAAATAGGTTATTTTCTCTGCTTATGAATTATTTCCCTGTGGGTAGGAGATATCCTCTTCTCATGTTGCTATTTTGTCCTGTGTTTACAAATCTTCCTTGATCTGAAGGAGAAGTTATGGGATTAATTCCCCAGGAATGTAGCAGTCTTAGACCTTCTTGTTGTGTTGAAACAACTGTAGTCATTTCTCCTCTGGTAATGAACAATGTAGCAGGATGTTTCCATTTATACAATATCTTGTGTTCATACAGAGTTTTTGTAACAATATTTAATTGCCTTCTCAGAGAGAGAGTGTGCTGTGAAAGGTCAGCATAAGAGCCGGTTCACACTGGGGCGATTTGGGATCCGACTTGAAATCGCCTCAAGTCGTCCCAAGTCGTACTGTCAAGAAAAACAATGCAAGTGAATGGGAGCGGTGTTAATACACACGACTCAAGGCGATCCGACTTCAAAAGAAGTTCCTGTACGACTTCAATCCGACTTGTAGGCGATTCCTACCCATTGATTTCAATGGAAGTAGCTTCCAAGTCTGATCCCTGTTCATAGTGAGGCGATTTTGCCAGAAGCAGAGAGGAATTTACCCAGAAGCCACCAGGTACTCCCCTGTCCCCAGGCAGCCCCCACCTTCTTCCCACCTTCTTGGCACAGATTACTTTCACTTTCTTAGTACGTTGTCTCTGTTTGCAGCATGGCTGCCAGAGTTAGGAAAGAGGCCGTGGATAATGAGTCCCTTATAAGGCTGGTAAAAGAGAGACCATGCCTCTACGACAAGAGGGACCCCTTTTACAAGCACCAAATGAAGAGGGACAATGCCTGGCTGGACATTTCTCGCCTGACCTTTGAGGATTGGGGCATATTGTCTGAGACCGACCGCACTGCCAAAAGTAAGTTTAACCTTTTTATTATATGTCTATTTTCCTTGCCTAGGCATGCTGGTTGTAGTTCCATACATGCCACTTGTTTGCACAGAGAATGGCGGCATGAACTCCCTCTTGAAGACAGCAACAATAGAGCACACCGGCATCAATAGATCCCCTGGCAGGAACAATATATCCCATGCTGGCAATAGTAGATGCAGACAGGAACCATAGATTCCCCAAAAAAGTAGATCCCTAACAGGAACACTACTACAAATGACAAGAACAACATAGATCCCTGATCGGAACACTAGTTCACATGATAACAACAATAGATCCTTGACAACACTAGATCCCTGGCATGAACAATAGGTCCCCCAAAAACAATGGATCCCTGATCGGAACACTAGTTCACATGAGAACAATAGATCCTTGACAACATTAGCTCAATAGCATGAACAATAGATCCCCCAACAACAATAGATCCCTGAAAGGAACACAAGTTCACATGACAACAACAATAGATCCTTGACAACATTAGCTCAATAGCATGAACAATAGATCCCCCAACAACAATAGATCCCTGAAAGGAACACAAGTTCACATGAGAACAACAATAGATCCTTGACAACACTAGATCCCTGGCAGGAACAACAGGTCCCCCAACAACAATAGATCCCTGATCGGGACACTGGTTCACATGAGAACAATAGATCCTTGACAACACTAGATCCCTGGCAGGAACAACAGATCCCCCAACAATAGATCTCTGATCGGAACACAAGTTCACATGAGAACAACAATAGATCCTTGACAAAACTAGATCCCTGGCAGGAACAATAGATCCCCAACAACAATAGATCCCTGATCGGAACACAAGTTCACATGAGAACAACAATAGATCCTTGACAACACTAGATCCCTGGCAGGAACAACAGGTCCCCCAACAACAATAGATCCCTGATCGGGACACTGGTTCACATGAGAACAATAGATCCTTGACAACACTAGATCCCTGGCAGGAACAACAGATCCCCCAACAATAGATCTCTGATCGGAACACAAGTTCACATGAGAACAACAATAGATCCTTGACAAAACTAGATCCCTGGCAGGAACAATAGATCCCCCAACAACAATAGATCCCTGATCGGAACACAAGTTCACATGAGAACAACAATAGATCCTTGACAAAACTAGATCCCTGGCAGGAACAACAGATCCCCCAACAATAGATCCCTGATCGGAACACAAGTTCACATGAGAACAACAATAGATCCTTGACAAAACTAGATCCCTGGCAGGAACAATAGATCCCTGATCGGAACACACGTTCACATGAGAACAACAATAGATCCTTGACAACACTAGATCCCTGGCAGGAACAACAGGTCCCCCAACAATAGATCCCTAATCGGAACACAAGTTCACATGAGAAAACTAGATCCCTGGCAGGAACAATATAATTGAAAAACTTGTCCTCAAAACCACGCATCTTATCATACATGGCCCAGAAATGCCCTCTGTTAGCTCTATTAGCAATAATTGGATGGATCCAATAGCGCGGTCTTCTTCTCATCCTCATCCTTCGCTTCCTTTCTTCCTCTTCCTCTTCTGTCAATACTGCCAAACCAGCTGTTATGACAGCTGCCATTACGTAACGCACAGAGAGCATTTTAGACACAGGAAAACAGGGAACAGGGAAGAAGAAATCAAACAGGAAGAAGAATGATGTCAGAAGAGCTTAGTAGCTCTGATTGGCCATTTCTGACATTCCCTGTCCTGGAGGCGATTTATAAATCGCCCCAGATCGCCTCAGATCGCCCTGTGGTTCACATTCAAGTCGTGTCGGAATCACCTCTGGAAGTCGCGCTGGAAGTCGGATCGCCCCAGTGTGAACCGGCTCTAAATGTGAACATCTTTGTAAGGCTCTGGAAGTATCTTTAAAATTCTTGCTTTAGCTAGCATTTTTTCTTTTGTGTTAAAAAAGTGAACTTTCATCAATATATCTCTGGGAATAGATGGATCCAGATGTCTAGGTTTAGGTATTCTGTGGATTCTGTCTATCATGCGCTCAATTTGCGGCAGATCAGGTAATAATGCTATTATCAGGTTGTCAGCATATGTAGGAAGATCTGCTGTGTTAATGGTTTCAGGTACACCTCTCAATTTCACGTTTTCCCTACGTGATCTGTCCTCAAGGTCTGCTAATTTCGTTCTGAACCACAAATTTTCCTCCATTTGAGCTTTGCAATTTTCCACTATTTCATCAACAGTATCAGATTGTGTCGCCATTTTGTGTTCAATAGTGCACACTTTGTCATTTAGTTCCCTCACTTCTACCGCCACATTGGACATCATATTAGATAAGCTTGACATAAGCGATGTTTGTAATGAAATCAGCATGTCCTTCATCGTGGTGTCAATAACTGGTGCGCCAGACGTCGGGTAATTGTTAATAGAGGAAGCGGTATTGGGGCCTATTATGAAATGATTGACACCTGTCATTTCTTGATTTTGGTGTAATTCTCCATCATCCATTCTCCTTTTAGCCTTAGCAGGACTATGGGCAGAAGGGCTTTGTATATTTGAGGCAGGGATTACATCTGTGTTAGAGTTAGTGATCTGGTGTGCTGTGTCATTATCAGGCAGATCCGTGTAATGCGCCTGTAATGTAAGTGCGTCATTACCTCCGCCATGCAGGGACCTGTCACTTGCTGCTCCAGGAGCTTCAGGCAATACTACTGCTTTTTTAGCCTGCTTTTGTTCCTTCCTCTTCCTTTGTGATGACGGGTCCATCTTCCCGTTCTCTCCGGTATTACAATTTCCTCCGTTAGTCGTGTATTACACGATCTTTTCGCCGTTAACCCCTGCGGTCCGGAGGAGCAAAACACTTAGGCAGCCATCCTCATCGTGCGCAAGCCACGCCCCCCATAGGGCCAGATTCTTAAAGACTTACGACGGGCGTATATCAGTAGATACGCCGTCGTAAGTCCGAATCCGCGCCGTCGCAACTTTAAGCGTATGCTCAAACTGAGATACGCTTAAATATTGATAAGATACGGCCGGCGTAAGTCTCCTACGCCATCGTATCTTAACTGCATATTTACGCTGGCCGCTAGGGGAGTGTGCGCTAATTTACGCCTAGAATATGTAAATCAGCTAGATACGCCTATTCACGAACGTACGCCCGGCTGTCGCAGTAAAGATACGCCTCTTACGTAAGGGGTTTTCGGGCGTAAAGATAAACCACCAAAAACATGGCGCAGCCAATGTTAAGTATGGACGTCGGAACCACATAACATTTTTCACATTTTACGTCGTTTTCGTAACTTGTCCGTGAATGGGGCTGGCCGTGATTTATGTTCCAGTCGAAAGCATGACGATTTGCCGACGTCATTTGGAGCATGCGCACTGGGTTACGTCCACGGACGGCGCATGCGCCGTTCGATCAAAACGTCATTTACGTGGGGTCACAGTTAATATACATAAAACACGCCCACAGCTTCAACATTTGAATTAGGTGGGCTTACGCCGGCCCTAATACGCAACGCCGCCGTAACTTCGGCGGCAAAATCTTTGAAAATACCATACTTGCCTCTCAAAGTTACGGCGGCGTAGCGTATAGGAGATACGCTACGCCCGCCTAAAGGTACGTAAATCTACCCCATTATTTTTTTTAATCATTTAATGTTGTTTTATATATGTGTCTAGTTATATAAAAGAGCAACACATATCTTAATTAGGGGTGAGCAAGTTTGCTTGGGTTTGATTAATTGATTTCTGCTTTAAATCCATGAAACCCAAACTTAGCCGCAAACCCCATTAAGGCCTAGAAGACAAATCTTGATCTTAAATTCTGATCTTTTTCAAGGCTTACTGTATAAGCAAGGTATTGTCACAAGGGCATAATGAGCTGGATGCTGGCATGGTGGATATTTAAAATAGCACAAAAAGTTTTCAAATTTAATTACAGTGGGAAGAGGGTCCACCTTTTAGTGCCTCTTCGAAGATGACATGGAAAATGTCCAATCCTTTATATGAGATGCATGGGTTATGTATTTAACCACTTCAGATCCGTAGGACGTCCTGAGACATCCTCCACTTTGAGCGGTGATATCTGAATGATGCCTGCAGCTGCAGGCATCATTCAGATATCGCCGTCTTCAGCTGGCGATTCTGTGCACCAGAAGAACGATCAAAGCGGCGGTTCCGCCGCTCGATCGTTCTTCTAGGCAGCGGGAGGGGACGTCTTATTGACCCCACATCTCTCCATAAAGAGGACCTGTCACACTGATTCCTATTACAAGGGATGTTTACATTCCTTGTAATAGGAATAAAAGTGATCAAAAAAAAAATGTCAAAAAAAGTGTAAAAATAAAAAAATGAAGTAAAAAAAAAAAAAAAAAAAAAAAATTTAAAACGCCCCTGTCCCGGTCGCTCGCGTGCAGAAGCGAACGCGCATGCAAGTCCCGCCCACATATGTAAACACCGTTCAAACCCCACATGTGAGGTATCATCGCGTGCGTTGGAGCGTGTGCAACAATTCTAGCACTAGACCTACTCTGTAACTCAAAAATAGTAACCTGTAAAAAAAAAATTAAGCGTTGCCTATGGAGATTTTTAAGTACCGAAGTTTGGCGCCATTCCATGAGTGTGCGCAATTTTAAAGCGTGACATGTTAGGTATCTATTTACTCGGCGTAACATCGTCTTTCACATTATATAAAAAAATTGGGCTAACTTTACTGTTTTGTTATTTTTTAATTCATGAAACTGTTTTTTTCCCTAAAAAAAGGCGTTTGAAAAATTATTGCGCAAATACCATGGGAGAAAAAAAGTTGCAATGACCGCCATTTTATTCCCTAGGGTGTCTGCTAAAAAAAATATATAATGTTTGGGGGTTCTGATTAATTTTCTAGCAAAAAAAATGAGATTTTTACATAAAGGAGAAAAGTGCCAAAATAGGCCCGGTAACGAAGTGGTTAAATGGTTTGTGGTGTTATGGTACAGTACACTCTTCACAGATGGTGTAAGCAGCATCGTATTTTGGCATCAAAAATGTTGGATGTGTATTTGATTTTTACCTTTTTTTCTTAGCTTGGCTTACATACAGTAGCAAACCCTAATCTGATTATATATCCAGCGGTAAAAGGTTTGAATTGAACATTAAAAAATGTGAGCTAAATACTGCACTGTCCAAAGAAGGGGGAAAGCTGCCAGCACAGCAAATGACAAATGCAAAAAGTTGAAATGGGAAAAGTGTTGGTGCGGCGCTAGTGACAAATTTAAATGGGTGATCTAATGTGCATAGATAAACTTATACAAAACCTGATCTAAATATATCAAAGTTAGAATAATTGTGAAGATATCAAACTAACAATATACAGTGTGCAGTATTGAAATAATGGTAACAGGTGATTAGACCAATGTACAGGTATACCAATAAAATGCAATGATATCAGGTGATTGAACCAGTGTATGCCATACATATACAATGCAATGATGCCAGGTGATTAAACCAATAAATACCATACACATACAATGCAGTGAACAACTTATTATAAACTCAAAAGCAATAATAAAGAAAATAAATAAAGAAAAAGTCCACTAAGTGAGAAAGAGTGTTTGATGAAAAGTGTCCAAAACATATGTATCTTGACACCCCAAATGGTAATTTTCAAGCCACCGCTGATCGAGCACCGCCACCAATAACACTGAGGCTTACCGGAAAGTGTGAATTCAATAGGACATACGCCCCATGAATCAGACAGACTTGTCTGTGATTCTTCACCAAAGATAGTAGGGCCCGGATGGATATAGGCGTTGATACAATTGGATAAAATAATCTTCTCACAAGGACCACCGGTCAACAAGGAAGGAAGCTCCAAGATATATAAAACTTCATGTGGATTCAAACATTTAAAGCCAAAAAGGAATAAAAACACACATAGCGTGAATTCGCATAACACAAAATGTATTAATAAAAATTAAAGATTTACACTCACATTTGGAAGAGGTAAAACAAGAGCTTGTTAATCAATAAAATGACGCAATGTGAACGGCAGGCTCGATTTGACGCGTTTCACCCACAAAGATGATATCTTCATGACCCCAGACAATATCTTTGGGGATGAAAAGTGTCAAGTCAAGCCTGCTGTTCCCATTGTGTAATTTTTCTGGAATTTTGGGGCTGCCACACTTGTTTTTATCCATCTTAGTCCTTATTAGCCTTATCCTGTTTTTCTTTTTCCAGGGACAACAGGGAGAGGGCAGACAGCAGCAATTACTTGGGCATGTTCCACAATAAAATTTTCCACTATACAATATTTACAGATTTACTTTTATATTATATATATATTTTTTTTTTTTTTCTATGTATTTTTCCTATGTATTTTTTTTCTATGTAAGGAAATTCTAGTACTGGCTAAGCAAGCATTGACAGGGATGGCAATGCTGTAATTAAATGCTTACAAATGATCATATCCTGGCAGGCGGTGGCCCAATTTGTGCTTGGCCTGCCCCACTGCACTTGTCATATCTGAGAGGGTCTTCAGAGCAGTGGGGAGATCTGTGACTGCAAAATTGACTTTTAATAAAATGAATCAGACCTAGAATCGAACAACTAAAATCTCATATACGCTTTGACATGATAATATCACTTGAAAAGCCTATTTTTATTTTATTCAGCCTATTTTCAGCCTATTTTCATAAAAAAGTAGCTGATATAAAAGACATAAGGGTCATTGTTTGGGCACTTTGTGTATTAGGGTAGCAACACTCTGCACTTGTCTCTAATGCCCCCGTACACACGATCAGAAATTCTGACAGCAAAAGTCTGATGTGAGCTTTTGAACGGAAATTCTGACTGTGTGTATGCTCCATCAAACTTTTGCTGTAGTAATTTCTGCCAACAAAACATTAAGAGCTGGTTCTCAAATTTTCCGACAGAAAAAATTCCTATCAGAAAATCTGATCGCACAAAATTCCGACGCATGCTCAGAAACAATTTGACGCATGCTTGTAAGCATTGAACTTAATTTTCTTGTCTCGTCATAGTGTTGTACGTCACCGCATTCTTGACGGACTTTTGTGTGACCGTGTGTATAGAAGCCAAGCTTGAGGGGAATTCCGTCTGAAAAACCATCCAAGGTTTTTCTGACAGAAAATCCAATAGTGTGTACAGTTTCCTGCCTGTCAAGTGCTTTTCCATAGAAAACTAAAAGCTCAGGCAATTTCCACAGTAGTCACCAATCCCCCCCCCCCCCCATACCTCAAAGTCAAATCAACGTGCAACCAATTAAAAAAATAAGCTGTTGCTAAAAAAAATTAAAAAAAATACTCAGCTTCAGCTTTGAACACTTTCAGAAGTGAGAGAAGGAGAACGCAATCCAGTAATTTTGGGGGGAATATTCTTGCATGACTGAGCGTACAGCTATGCCAGAAAGCAGTGGTAAAGTACAATGATGGCACCAGTAATGAACAGAAGAGAAATCCAAATCAAATCAATATTTGGAGTGACCACATTTTGCCTTCAAAACAGCATCAGAACTTCTAGGTACACTTGCACACAGTTTTTGAAGGAACTCGGCAGGTAGTTTGTTCCAAACATCTTGGAGAACTAGCCGAAGATCTTCTGTGGATGTAGGCTGTTGAGTTCAGGTCTCTGTGAGGACCAAACCATCTCTTTCAGGACCCCTTGTTCTTCTTTAAGCTATTTGCGCTGAAGATAGAGCTTAAAATCCTAATGGATGAAAAAGTATCTGCCTGTATTTTTTAGCATCGAGGACACCATTGATCCTGACAAAATCTCCAACTCCATTTGCAGAAATGCAGCCCCAAACTTGAAAGAAACCTCAACCATGCTTCACTGTTGGTTGCAAACACTCATTATTGTACCACTCTCTAGCCCTTGGGCAAACAAACTCCCATTTGCTACTGAAAAATATTTTAAATTTTGACTCTTCAGTCTAGACCACCTGCTGCCATTTTCCTGCACCCCAGTTGCTATGTTTTTGTGCATAGTTGAGTTGCTTAGCCTTGTTTCCATGTCAGAGGTATGGCTTTTTGGCTGCAATTCTTTCATTAAAACCACTTTTGGCCAGGCTTCTCTGGACAGTAGATGGGTGTACCTGGGTCCCACTGGTTTCACCCAACTCTGTGCTGATGACACTGTTGGACATCTTCTGATGTCAAAGGTAAGTAAGCGTTATATGTGTCCTTCATCTGCTGCATTTTTTGCTGCAAGTTTCCTTGGCCGACCACTACGTCTATATGGCGCTCCCATCCATCATCTTCACATCCGATGTCGATGTCAGTGTGTTGCTTATGACTTGATGAGGATGTACATGTTGGGAGCATGTGTGCGCCGATCACGCCCACGATCAAGCAGCACACAATATCATGTAATACTGTTTTTGTCTTCAGTTGGAGATGCAGGCAAACTTTAAAATTACAGATACTGGTGAAAGTCACACAGGGTTTTGCAGGACAGAGGATGCAAACCCTTGGGTTACTCAGAAGAAGCTTATTAATTTTATTGTATACTTTAGAAATGGATTTCATATTTTTTCGTTAAAGTATCTCCACTTTATATTGTAACGCAAGCTGAGGACTAATGCAGAAGTCTAAAAGTGACAAATTCCTATACCAAAATGGTGGTGACATCTATCTATCTATCTATCTATCTATCTATCTATCTATCTATCTATCTATCTATCTATCTATCTATCTATCTATCTATCTATCTATCTATCTATCTAATCATAAAACACAGAGTAAGTGGTATACATTTTGAGCACAAATTATCTTAATGTAGCTTTTTCATTTAGACTAAAGCACCAGGGTCATGAAGTCACTTTTCCACTATCTAAAAAGCCCTACTTATGACAACAATACAAAACTGCAGGTCAATACCTAAATTAACCTTTGAGACCTCTATCAGTTGCCCACTGTACCTTCTTCATGGAGATCAAGGCTGTATTATAGCAGGGCAAAGTTTTTGTTGAAATTATTTTAATTATTATATCTCTTCTATAATGATTGAAGGAGATTGCTGTAGAAGGTTGCTTTCAATACCAAGATAGTGGCAGTAAGTGTATATAAGATGAAATGAAGCTTTTGTCTTGAACTACATTAGAAATAGTCTTAAACTCCTCCTCACTTATTTAACAAATGGCCTGTCATGATGAAATCTCTAAGCCCTTTTTCAAGAACAATAATTATAGCTTGTTAGGTGAAAGCTCATTTGAAGTCTCAATTTTCTTGAGTATGGAGCCCTTGTTGGGAGAGCCAGGTGTGCGGTAAAGGTTGCAGCTAGTGCCTGTAGTGTGAGGTTGAAACTCAACTGGCATGTTGCAAGTCTTTGATTCTTCTTTTGCTTAAGAGGTAGCAGTTGTCTTGACAGTAGAAATAAAGCTTCATCATAGCACTTTGATGCACATAATGGCTAAAGGAAATTCAAAGCAGTATAGCAAAATGATATGTGTTTAAAATTATGAACAAAGTGTAGACTGTCATCTTTTGGTCCTGTAAAAGCATTTCACAATGATTATGGCATACTAACGCTGTATCTATCTATGTATAAAGAGAGAAAGAAAGAGAGAGAGTGAAAAGGATAGAGAGAAAACGATGCTGCAACATGTTTAATTATTTTCACATTGTGAATACATCAGTAACAGAAATAAAGAAATTATTTAGAATTCACTTCTTTGCCATTTTGTGCAAATTGCTTTTGTTTTGTCTTTTTTTACCTTTTGTTATTGTCTTTGTGCTGAAAATGAAAATGAAAAAATACGTATATAAAGCAACGCTGTTATATATGACTCTATCCTACTTTATTATATATTAAATTACTGTATTTATCGGCGTATAACACGCACAGGCGTATAACACGCACCCTAACTTTAAGAGGGAAGTTTCAGGAAAAAAACCTTCTACAGCCCCCTGTGTATAACACGCATGCACAGTTTACCCTCTATTTTCAGAGTAAAAAAGTGAGTGTTATACGCTAATAAATACAGTAATCATTTTAACCGTTTGAAGTCAAGCCAGATTAGGACAAATCATGGGCCTGGTGCTGAGGATTTTGGTGGGCCTTTTATAAATAATAAATAAATAAATATACAAACAATTTTCTGTTATAACAAATTAAATTAAAGAGAGAGAGAGAGAGAGAGAGAGAGGGAGGGTGAGAAATAGAGAAAGAGGATGAGAGAGGGGTGAGGGGTAAAGGAAGGGAGGATGAGAGAGAGAGGATGCGCATGAGCATGCATGGGAATGACATCAACGCAGCCCAGCCAAGGCAAGTGACCGGAGGCACAGAGCCCAGAAGAAAGACCGGGTGAGGATGGAAGCGCCCGGGACCTGCGGGATTGATCACAGATCGCAGCACTGAAGGGCTCAGTCTGACAATTTAAGTGTAACCTAATTTGCTAATATGATGTGCAGATTTGTACACTATGGCATAACCTACCTCAGGGCCTCTAAAAAGTAGTAATGTTAGCTTAGCTTACTATCGCTTTATTATCACAGGATCCCAGGAGCCTCTCATGGGGCCCCCTACTGACCTGGTGGCCCTTGGGCAGTGCCTACGTGCATAGTTGTCAACATTTCAAAAATATTTTTAAGGGACACTTTTTTTACAGGTGCTATATTTAGAGAACCTAAGATCCCCTATGAATGAATGAAAAAAAAAAAAAAAACTTATATAGCGCGGCACATGCGAACTGAATCGCCTCTGGGCGCCTCTATACATCACAGGAGTAATCACAAAATTAAATGAGTACTAATAATGGGGCAGAACAAATATGAGGACTGAGAAGATTTCCTTTAGTTGAACTAACACAAGTGTGCCCATTCTAAAGCTGGTAATATTAAGGATATTCAGTATAATTTTAAAGAACTGTTTTTGTGGGTAAGAGGCGTAGGAGAGGAGTATGGACGGTATAAAACTGGGAAGTATGTGCAGGCGATGCAGAGGAATGTGGAGGGTCTAACAGTGGGCACTATGTACAGGAGAGGAGTGTGGAGGGTATGACAGTGGTCAGTATGCACAGCAGAGGAGTGTGGAGGGTATGATGGGGCGGTATGTACATGAGAGGAATGTGGAGAGAAAGATAGCTGGCAGTATGTAGAGTGTGAAGGGTAAGGTTGGGTTACAGTATGTACAGGAGAGTAGTGTGGAGGGTATGACATTGGGCAGTATGTACAGGAGAGAAGTGTGGAGGGTATGATGGGGCAGTATGTACAGGAGAGTAGTGTGGAGGGTATCACAGTGGGCAGTATCTACAGGAGAGGAGCGTGGAGGGTATGATAGTGGGCAGTATGCACAGGAGAGGAGTGTGGAGGGTATGATAGTGGGCAGTATGCATAGGAGTCTAGTGTGGAGGGTATGACAGCCGGCACTTTGTACAATAGAGGAGTTTATGAATGTGGGCAGTATGTACAGGAGAGGAATGTGGAGGGTATGACAGTGAGCAGTATGTACAGGAGAGGAGTGTAGACGATATGATACTGAGCAGTATGTACATTAAATGAGTGTGGAGGAGGGTAAGACAGTGAGCAGTATGTACAGGAGAGGAGTGTGGAGGATATGACAGTGGGCAGTATGTAGAGGAGAGATGTTTGGAGGGTATGACAGTGGGCCCTATGTATAGAAGAGAAGTGTAGAGGGTATCACAATGGGCACTATGTATAGGAGAGAAATTTGGAGGGTATGACAGTGAACAGTATGTACAGGAGAGGAGTGTGGAGGGTATGATGGTGGGCACTATGTATAGGAGAGGAGTGTGGGGGGTATGACAGTGAGCAGTATGCACAGGAGAGGAGTGTGGAGAGTATGACTGTGGGCACTATGTATAGGAGAGAAGTGTGGAGGGTATGACAGTGGGCAGTATGCACAGGAGAGAAGTGTGGAGAGTATGTACAGTTAAGAGGGATGAAGGAATCTGGGAAGGAAAAATGTAAAGGTTTGTGGAAGGATGTTTAAGAAATGCGTAGTGGTTAAGCGGTACATACATGGATTAAAATTACGCCAATTAAGCAGAGACCAGCCATAGTTGATCTATGTATTGCCTTACACAAGTCAATCTATTATCTGACTTGAGTACAACCAGCTTGTCAGGTTTTTCCCAAAACAATCGGTGCTGCCAGCTATAGTTAGCAACACTAATCATTGTATTCACAGGCAGAACACAATAACACCGCAGGAGTGATTCCCCCATCCACAGGTCAGCAGGTGAGAGGGTGTGTGGGGACAGGCTGGGGAGAGATACTAGTCAGTCCCTGGGAAGGCCCTGTTTAGTATCAGAGCCAAATACGCACAGGTTACATACGCCACGATCGTTAGAGCGAGAGCAATCATTCTAGCACTAGACATCCTCTGTAACTCTAAACATGTACCTGTAAACATTTTTAAAACATCGCTTAGGACAGTGGTCATCAACCCTGTCCTCAGGTCCCACTAACAGGCCAGGTTTGCAAGATAACTGAAATTCATCACAGGTGATATCATCTGCTGCTCAGTGATTGCAGTATTCTAGTCTGCATCTCCCCAAGGTAATAAATAAAACCTGGCCTGTTAGTGGGCCCTGAGGACAGGGTTGATGGCCGCTGGCTTAGTATACAAAAAAAATCGTGCTAACTTTAGTGTTTTTTATATATATAATGTTTGAGGGTTCTGAGTAATTTTCTAGCAAAAATAAATGATGATTTTTACATGTAGGAGAGAGGTGTCAGCATTGGACTGGGTGGCAAGGGGTTAATTACCATAAGTAATATACAAATAATTATTATAAGCCCTGTGATCTCATCCTCTCAGTCTGCTGCTGCAGAGAGTGTCAGCTTGTATTTAAACTGGCCGCTCTGTATGTAGCTTCTGACAGGCTGCGCAAGCAGCACTGTTTCTCTGGAACCATAAATGATAGGAGTCCCATATTTTGACCAATGGTGGGGTGTCTGTGACCCCTGGTCGCCGGGCTACAATCCTCAAAGTTGATCTTTTTTTTTTTTTCTTCTTGGGCAAATGGGCCTATCTTGAGGAAGGGGCCTGGAGCTGCAGCTCCAATAGCCCCTATGTTAATCCGGCCCTGTTTGAAGTATGTTCTGCTCCATGTCTTGTACTCTGGTTAAGCAGTTTATTTGTTTAATGGGAACTTTTCCTATAAGTGAATGAATGTAATGGGGCATGGTTCTCATAATCCAACTGTCCAGTGCTCTGTGGAAACTCAGTTAAGATTTTTAAAGGTTTGGTTAAAGCTGAAGTTCAGGCATGTAGCTGCCCTACTGCATAGTGAACACAGGAAGTTGGTTGCTTGTTCAGCACAGACAGCATTCACAGAATTCCTGTCTCCACCTCATCCAATCAGAGAAAGTTTTGAGAGGGAGACCCAGAAGCTAGAGGCAATCACTGTACTAGCGGTGCCTACTATAATTATATTTAGCTACCATAATGATTGGTCAGGTATGGCACATGCATATTTACATTGGTCCAAGCAGGAAAAATGTCACTGTGCAAAAATATCACTCTTGGAATTCAGCATTCAAACTAAAACCATAAACTCTTAAAAAAATGTGCTACTCCACATAAGATCAAACAACCCCCCCCCCCCACACACACACACACTTTTCAGAAACTTTAAGTGGATGTAAACCTGATTCATGAAATTTGACCTAAGCACACATATCTGTAATGTTTTCTTATCTCTTTCCAAAGTCCCTGGCCGGGATTCAGATACATTGGCGTATCTTTGAGCGGGCGTAGCGCATCTCATATGCGCTATGCCGACGTAACATAGAGAGGCAAGTACTGTATTCACAAAGCACTTGCTTCCATATGTACGCCGGCGTAACGTAAATGGGCCGGCGTAAGCCCGCGTAATTCAAAGTAGCAAGGCAGTGGGCGTGTTGTATTTTGATGAAGCGTGACCCCATGTAAATGCATGGCCGATCGAGCGGCGCATGCGCGCGCATGCTCAGAATCACTTTGCAAATACTCTCTAAGATACGTTGGCTCAATGCTTTAGACGTGAATGTAACTTACGCCCGGCCCCATTCACGTACGACTTACGCAAACTACGTAAAATACAATGCTGTTCCGACGTTTCCGATGTCCATACCTTAACATGACTTACCCGTGCTTTATGAGGGGTAAACTTACGCCGGACATAAGCCTTACGTAAATGGCGTAGCTAAATCCGATGGGCACAAGTACGTTCGTGAATCGGCGTATCTAGGTCATTTGCATATTCGACGCGTAAATCTACGGAAGCACCCCTTGCGGTCAGCGTAAATATGCACCCAAGATACAATGGCGTAAGAGACTTACGTTGGTTGTATCTTGGCCAAAGTCCTGCCTTTCTGAATAAGCGCATAGATACGACGGCGCTTATTTGGACTTTCGCCGGCGTATCTGGAGATACGCCGTCGTAAGTCCTTTCTGAATCCCGGCCCCTGTCTTTCTGCTGTTTCATTGCTCTGTTATCAGCATGATAACTTCTGACAAATTCTCCGTCAACCAAGATAAAACCACCCTGAAATTTTTGTCGAGGGAGGTTGTTATAAATAGGTTAGCAGAGAGCGTGACTTGCTGTATGCCAAGAATCAACTTCCAGTGCTGAACAGGAAGAGAAAATCTCTAACACAATGTGCACTTTCTAAAGGATATATGAAGCTGAAGACAGCAGATATACATGTAAAACTTATGTAGGAAGATTTGTTTCATCTCTGTGTATCATCTGAGGCTGTTCACTTCACTGTGTATAGGAGAGGGTTTACATCCACTTTAAATTCGAAAAAAGCCACTCTGCATATTCATTTGTAATTTGGGGGGGAGTGGGTGCTTAGTTTTGAGTGGGACTTCCTGTCCCACCTCCTACTTCCACCTACGGGCTGCCTAGGTGACTCCTCCTCTTCCCCTAGATGGCCCCTCCCTCTTGGCAATCTTCTGGGACATCTCACAGGTCCCAGAAGATTGCCTTTCCCCTGGGAGAGCACATTGCGACTCACGCATGCGCGACTTGCGCATGCTTAGTGAAGACCCCTCGACTGTGAAGCCACAAGCTGTCACGGCCGGGTGCCCACAGTTTCAATGGATGTACTGCAGAGAGAAGAGGGAGAGGAGTGAGGCTTTGTGCGGTCGCATCACTGGACCGTGAAACAGGTGAGTGTCTGTTTATTAAAAGTCAGCAGCTAAACCTTTTGTAACTGCTGACTTTTAATAACAAAAAAAAGCCTGGAACTCCACTTTAAAGACATTACTTATAGGGTAACATTTACATAAGCAAACACTGCACTACATGCCGCATGCACCATCCAAACGCTGCTTGATAAAGTTTGTTATTGGCTGAATTCATCAGGGGCTGCACCTGTGAACTTAATGTTATGGACAGTATGAAATTATTCCTAAAATCAGCTGGAAGTCAAAAGTTAGGGTCAAAACTTTTTTTTTTTTGGATAGAGTAAATGAAGGTTTTTTTTCCCCGCCATTTTTATCTCATTAAGGAGATTTCTATTCACTTCCTATACTATAGACACAACAGTCGGTGAGAGGTTATCTTTCCAATATGAGGGAAAGACCTTCCTAGGCAGCTGTGATGGGAACGGGTTTCCCCTGTATCCATGCTTTGGAGGCAATTCAAAATTTTGGATTTACTCTTACTTATATTTCCATTATATATTATAATTATAACATTTGTGATCAGGACAATTACGTAGAGAAGACAATTAAAGAGAGCTAATATCCCCAATGTGCACAAGGTGCTTGTTGCTTGTTGTGTATGGGGCTGCATAGCTGCAGACCAGTTATCTCCTGACCTGTGTCCACAGCCAAAAGTGCCTACAATGGGCATGAAAACATTAGAACTGGAGCTGGGGCAGAGAGCCGAGAGGCTGAGCCAGGTGCTAGTCCAGGGTTGTGGGCAGATCCCAACCATATTCTTGAGATCTTTCCACAGCCTGGACCGGCTCTGTGACATCAGCCAACAGCGAGCTTCAGCCCCTTGTCTGCTAAAAGTGTATCACAGGAGTGTAGAATGTTTTCATTAAAGCGGGGGTTCACCCAAAAAAAAAAAAAATGTAACATTACATTCAGCCGAGTTGTCAGAATGACAATCGGCTGTTTTTTTAATGTTATCCCCGTACATACCGTATTTTCACCGCCGCTTCCGGGTATGTCTTCTGCGGGACTAGGCATTCCTAATTGATTGACAGGCTTTCGACCGTCGCATACATCGCGTCACGAGTTGCCGAAAGAAGCCGGACTGCGAGTCGGCTCTATACGGCGCCTGCGCACCGACGTTCGGCTTCTTTCGGCAACTCGTGACGCGCAGTATGCGACGATCGGAAGCCTGTCAATCAATTAGGAACGCCCAGTCCCGCAGAAGACATACCCGGAAGCGGCGGTGAAAATACGGTATGTACGGGGATAAAATAAAAAAAAACAGCCGATTGTCATTCTGACAACTCGGCTGAATGTAATGTTAAAACATTTTTTTTTTGGGTGAACCCCCGCTTTAAGTGTATATGAATTATGATATGGCAACAGTTTACAGTACTAATGAGCTTATTTAATAAATTGTGCAAGAAGCAAGGTGCAAAGTGCATAACCCATAGAAAGCAAAATCCACCTTGTACTGGTCTAATCTAGGTAAAATTAATTCTCAATAATTGATTATCACAAATTGCTCTTAAAGTGGTTGTAAACCTGAAAAATGAAAAACAATGTAATCTGTAGGATTAATAAAGATCAGAAGTTGAGCTTAGTTCGACTGTCTGAACTCCCTGTATCAGGAATCAGCGGCTAAGGAGACCAGACACAGAGCTACACAAGGGAACTGAGACCAAACAATCAAATAGCTAGATTCAGGTAGGGGCGCGCAACTTTAAGACGGCGTAGCGTATCGTATTTACGCTACGCCGCCTTAAGTCAGAGAGGCAAGTACTGTATTCACAAAGTACTTGCCTCCTAACTTACGGCGGCGTAGCGTAAATGCGGTGGGCGCAAGCGCGCCTAATTCAAAATAGGCTGAGGGGGCGTGTTTTATGATAATTTGCTTTGACCTGACGTGATTGACGTTTTTTTGGAACGGCGCATGCGCCGTCCGCCTACATTTCCCAGTGTGCATTGTGTGCATTGCATTGCGGCTAAGTACGCCGCACGGTCCTATTTATTTCGACGTGGACGTAAATGATGTAAATCCCTATTCACGGACGACTTACGCAAACTACGAGAAATTTTCGAATTTCGAAGCGGGAACGGCGGCCATACTTTAACATTACTATTCCAACTATTTGATGGAATATCTTTAGGCCTGATAATGCGTCGGCCGGGCGTACGTTCGTGAATAGGCGTATCTAGTGATTTATAGAAGTGGAGAAACAGTGCGCTTATCTAGTACATAAAGGAAAGCTGCAAACTCAAAATGTTTATACAAAACAAAATAACATGTGAAAAAGATGGAGTTGCGCTAGTAAAATTAGGTCTCAGCAAAGCATAAGTAGTCAGAAAAAATGTCCAATGGTGAAAGTAGGTACGTTTTTCCAAAAAATAAAAAATTAGTGAAACAAAAATTTGGTGCAATTCAGTGAAGAATCAGCTTCATAAGAGTGTCCCAACAGTGAAAATTGAAAACTGGATCACAGCTGTCTGATATAACAGACCCTTACCGGAGTTAGCGATCCCAAATGGATCAATTCAAGCAGGTAGCCGTAACCTGGGCTGTACAGGGGATCAAATCCAGGACAAAACCTCCCGACAGTCCAGCAGCGATGAACCAGAAAAAAACAAAACAATAGGACTCCAATAGTGTGATAATGTATGAAACACTAATAC
This sequence comes from Rana temporaria, assembly GCF_905171775.1. Lineage (NCBI taxonomy): Eukaryota > Metazoa > Chordata > Amphibia > Anura > Ranidae > Rana > Rana temporaria. The sequence continues at coordinate 252,948,505 of NC_053492.1, forward strand.
ATAACATCACCAAGTGACTGGCAAAAGGACAGTGTGACAAAAACCACCACCACAGAACACACTGGCCCTTACCAGATCTTTGAATAAGAAAGGCAGAAAACAAACGTGAGATGTGTGTGTGCAGCCAACACAGGGGTCTTCAGAATGGAGCAATCCTCAAACAGGTCAACGATCCATTAATAAGGAGAAGAGAGCCATATGGTGTAATAACGTTTGTATAAGGTTTAATAAAAAATATATAGCACTTACAGCTTCAAATCAGGAAAAACAACAAAAACGAGAGCTCCGACCGGTAACGGAGCTAGTTCCTCACAAGCGGTGATGTCACTACGTCTCCTCCCAACGTTTCATCCAATAGGACTTGGTCACGCTGTATAAATGACCATGGTCCCAAAATAGTGTCAAAAGTGTCAGATGTATCCGCCATAATGTCGCAGTCATGATAAAAATCACAGATCGCCATTACTAATAATTTTTTTTTTAAATACCATAAAACTATCCTCTATTTTGTAGACACTATAACTTTATACGCCTATTGCAATTTTTTTACCAAAAATATGTAAAAGAATACGTATCAGCCTAAACTGAGGGAAAAAAAAAATATTTTTTATAGCAAAAAGTAAAAAATATAGAAATAGAGAACTCCGGCGCTCTCTGATGAACTGCAGCTGCACCTGTGGATCTGATCCTAACAGAAAAAGTGATAATAATGTGAAGTATGGTAGCTGCGCTGTGGGGGAGGGAATGGGAAGGTATGGGAATGGGAAGGTGGAAGTGAAAAGGGAATGCAAAGTAAATGGAACAGTGAAAAAAAAAAAATATATATAATGTATCTGATGATAAAACTTCATCAGGGGAAGTCACGGGATGTGGCGATACGTAGGGATTGGAGCACCGGGTACAGACAGAGTCTGAAGTTTTAACACGAGTTTGGCGCTCGTGGATATTTTATTTTACTTCACTACCTAAATGTGAGTTTTTTATTTGTCTTTTATTAAATTCATCTATTATATGGAGTCATGCTATGGTCTCTTTTTTGCTCTTCTTAATGTTCCCATGATACATTGAGCCTTGCCATTTGGACGTATGAGGATCAGCTCACACTTTCACCTGTATAGCTGACACTCTGAGGGGGATACGAGTTCGGCACTCGTGGATTTATGCCCGCTGTGCTTTCATTCATGTGAGTGCATTTTCTCAAATCTTTACCTGTTCTAGGTACCCTCACAGTGTCACACTATATGCATTGCATATATCTTCTCTTTTCCATGACACACATTGGCCGCTCAGAGCTGTCTTAGGAGTCAGGAGGAGGTGTTTTATCAGCCCACACATCCAGCTGCGATCAGGATCTCGGTTAGCTGTTTGGATAAGCAGCCGTGAGGTGAGCTGCCAGCACATCAGAGGTGTCATCACTGAAGATTTAATTTGTGCACATTGCAATTTTGGTGGAGGTGTTTATCTAGACACTGTTCTGTGGAGGAATTACTGGACTGCTAGATTTGATCCTTATTTATGGACAAGACTTTATAACGTGTGATTTTTGATAGTTTTGCACATTTTTTCCCCACTTATTTTATGCTATTTTTGGTGTTTGTATATGTAGTAGCCATTTTACTTTGTAGTTTCACTGTTAAATCTTTACAGGATTATAGGTGTTTTCACTTTCATCTGTATTGTTCATTGTAGTATCATCAGATACATTATATATTTTTTTTTATCTCACTGTTTAAGTTCACCTACGATCCCTTTACTTCACATTCCCTTTTCACTTCCACCTTCCCATTCCCTCCCCCACAGCGCAGCTACCATACTTCACATTAAAAAGTGAAAAACATTGCCTTTTTTTCAAAATTGTCGCTCTTTTTTTGTTTAGAGCGCAAAAAATAAAAACTGCAGAGGTGATCAAATACCACCAAAAGAAAGCTCTATTTGTGGGGAAAAAAAGGACGTCAATTTTGTTTGGATGCAACATCGCATGACCACGCAATTGTCAGTTAAATCAAAGCAGTGCCGTATCGCAAAAAGTGCTCTGGTCCGGAAGGGGATAAATTCTTCCAGGGCTGAAGTGGTTAAGGTGATATTTATTTACAGTGAAAAACAGCAAACTATGAACACAGCAAAAAAACATGAGCAACCCCAAAGACAAACAAGAACCAACCCCACTGACAAAATCACTAACCAACAAAACTAAAGACTAAGTACAACTATATACAAGGTACAGGAAATGCAGGGATACAAGGTAGGGGGGATCGTGACTGGGTACTGAGCAGAGGGAGGCAGGAGGGTACAGACTGGATCAGGCTAAGCAGGAATAAAAGGCAGCAAGAAAGGGAACATAATCGTGACACACCGGGGGAAGGGAGGAGCAGCCTTAAAGGGGTTGTAAAGACAAAAATATTTTCCTCTTAAATTAAAGTCTGACAGTAGCTGATAAAGTAAAAAGTAATGTTTTGCATTATAACTAGTTTGATACCTGTTGAAATCTAGCTGTTTTATTCACCTCCGTCACTCCTGAATCATTATTCTCACTGACTTCCTGGTTTGCGGTGCACATTCATTCTTGCTACATCACGGCCTAATGGGAACTACAGTTCCTATTAGGCTTAGCCTCCATGCCTGTGAGGGATAAGAGAGCATCTTCACGCAGGGCTGTAGTCATAGGGAGGGGGGTGAGCACATTCTGCTTTCCACCATGCAAAACGGCTCAGATGCTGGTGGAAAGCAAGAAGAGGAGAGACAGGAAATGGCATTTTCAAACCTGGATTACTGTATTTTGGAGGTCAAAAGGAAAAACAAGGTAAGTGATATTTAAATGCTCTAGCTTACAGCAATAAATTGATCTAATATAAAACGAACCTTTAGTGTTCCTTTAAGTAGCCTCCCAGCAGCTGAACACTAATGTGCCTGATTACCACTGCCTGCTGTCTCCTGGGAGACACCTGCTGGTGGACACTGGAGCTGCAGCAAACAGATCAGAAGCAATCCACCCTGGTGTTCTGAGGAGAGAGAGAGAGAGAGAGAGAGAGAGAGAGAGAGAGAGAGAGTGTCACCAACAGAGAAAGGCCTACAAGACAGCCTGGAAGTGCTGGAGAAATACAGTGCCACATGGGCACTACCAATCAACTCAAGCAAAACGAAAACCATGGTGTTCCAAAAGAAAAATACAAAACAAACCAAGAGCCCTTCCTTCACAATAAACAACGGCACTGTTGATGAATAATACTCTGCCAATACTCTGCAATACTCTGCCAATACTCTACAATACTCTGCCAATACTCACCAATACTCGCCAATACTCTGCCATACTCGCCAATACTCTGCCAATACTCTGCTATACCCATCTATACTCTGCCATATTCGTCCGTCCATCCATACTCTGCAATACTCATCCGTCCATCCATACTCCGCAATACTCATCCATCCATACACTGCAATACTCATCCATCCATACTCAGCTATACCCAGCTATACTCAGCCATACCCAGCCATCCCACCCACACTCAGCCATACCCACCCAGCCATACTCCTCCACCCCATCCATACCCCGCCATCCACATCCATGGCTCATCCATGCCACATCAGTGCCTCAAAGTGTAATTAGATAGTCAAATTAGACTTGAAATTTATGCCACTAGAATGCCTGCTGGTGCTCCCTGCATGTTGGGCCTCTGTATGTGGCCACACTGTGTAAAAGTCTCACACATGTGGTATCACCATACTCAGGAGGAGTAGCAGAATGTATTTTGGGGTGTAATTTGAGGTATGCATATGCCTTGTGTGAGAAATAACCTTATAAATAAATAAATCTTGATTTTGCAAAGAATTGTGGGAAAAAAATACAACTTCAAAAACCTCACCGTGCCACTTTCTAAATACCTTGGAATGTCTACTTTCCAAAAAGGGGTCATTAGGGTCTCAAGAAATGAGATAGGCCGTCAGTACTTCAGGTGTGATCAATTTTCAGAGATTGGCACAATAGCTTGCGGACTCTATAACTTTCTCACCAACCAAATAATATACACCAATTTTGATTATTTTCTACCAAAGATATGTAGCAGTGTACATTTTGGCCAAAATTTATGAAGAAAAATGACTAATTTGCAAAATCATAACAAAAACAAAGACAATTTATTTTATTTTTTACAGAATTTTCAGTATTTTTTGTATCTATAGCACAATAAATAAAAAAAACAGTGGTGATTAACCCCCCTGGCGGAATTCCCGAGTCTGACTCGGGGTTAGATTTTTGTGCTAGGATCGGTAACCCCGAGTCAGACTCGGGCTTGCCTCGCTGGATCCACAGACAGTGTTTACTGACCTTGTCCCTGCATCCAGCGATGCCACCTCGCTGTGTGAGCGAGCGGGACCTCGCTCGATTCACACAGCGTCCTCCTGTGCCACCGATCTCCGTTCCCTGCGACGTTACAACTCACGGGAGCGGAGAACGGCGCCAAATTCAAAAACGTAAACAAACACATTACATACAGTATACTGTAATCTTATAGATTACAGTACTGTATGTAAAAATTACACACACCCCTTGTCCCTAGTGGTCTGCCCAGTGTCCTACATGTACTTTTATATAATAAAAACTGTTCTTTCTGCCTGCAAACTGTAGATTGTCCATAGCAACCAAAAGTGTCTTTTTATGTCAAAAATGGTTTTAGAGCAGCTAGAAAACAGCGATAATAAATTATAATCACTTGCAGCACCTGCAGTATGTGCAGCTGCTGGCTTTTAATTTTTGCAGCGGTAGGCAGACCTCCACTTTAACTTCATTCCAGATCCCTGGATTTTGATATCATCATACTGACAGGTTTGCTGTTCTAACGCTACATTGAACCTGGGACTGGTTGTTATTATTATTTCTTCATCTACCAGCAACATCCCCCTTATAGGGTACTTGATGTGTGACTGTGTGGGTGTGTGTAAGCATGTAGGCATGAGCATGGTGGCTGCAAGTCTGTTACGGACAACGTTGAGTGAAGGGCATTATGGTTTTATGCACGTTTATTTATTAAAGCAAATTGTATCTTTTCATAAACATACTTTACTCCGCATTGATGAATCTCTTGAGGAATCTTTTGTCCTCCTTTTATTATATATGTGCAACCTGACCTTGATGTCTATATTTGTAACTTATTAAAACCTATTTAAAACATATTTAAAAGAAAACTTGATTCTCCCCCTCTTTTATTGCGACCATACCATGCTGCTTACATATTGTCCAGTAACTGTACAATATTTGTGGCTATTGTCTTTAAATGAACACACTTTCGTATGTATTTCAATATAAAACCAAGCTCATCTTTTCCTCTTATACTGTGACATAACAAAGCTGCTTATATTGCACTAAAGCCAAAAAGTGCAAATTTATACTTTACAAAACCCAATTTTTTTTATAAACACTATAAAGTGTCTGTAAAATATAGTAGCCTTTTATAAGTGCATAATAAACATCAAAAAGTGCTATAGTTCTGTGCAAATATTCTTCAAAACAGTGTCTTCAGCAAAGTGTTTCGGTGAGCCACCACCATCACACTAGAGAACGCACCAATTATACATGACCACCCGGTATAGGTAAGTCATATAACGCATGTTATCATCAAGCGGTCCACATCAACTCTGGAGCTTCATCGCGCCTTATATCATCAGCGATTCACCCTCCTCAGTGACTTTATCCACCACTCCTCTCACAGGGATAGAGGTATATTCACAGATGTTACATACAGGAATCATCTGGAAAACAAGGAGGATTCTACAAGGATACTATAAAACCTTTAGCTTTTACTAAAATACACAACTAGGTAATCCTACTCACTTTCTATGGTGCTACACCTTGCACCAAGGGGTATTCACATGTTAAAATCTCTTAAAATCATTTAAAATAAGTTCCAGCAATATATTTATACCACTCTTGATAGTTACTTCCTGCTTGGTCCCGGGTGTACAGAGACATCTGCAGTGGCGGCCCGTCTATAGGGGGCGCCCGGGCGCCACCCCCCCTCATGTAGTCATAAAAAATAGTAATACTTATTGCATGAGTGTATGTTATTGTGGCCAGCCTATTCAGATAACCGGACATTGGGCGCCGATTATCTGAATAAGGACAGCTGGTTGGCTGTGCGGAAGTGCCTATCAGAGCCAGCGGCTCTGATAGGCTTTCCCAGTACAGCCCTTCAGCTCCCGGATGTCTTATCCTCGGAACGTAGTGGGCTACGTCCCTTGGATAAGACTGATGGCCGTCTCAGCCAATCAGGTTCACTGATTCTGGTTATCAGTAACCTGATTGGCTGAAGCGTCATTGAGGGCGGCAGAAGACATCGAGGGACCGTGGAAGGAGGATGGCGAACCCAGAAAGGTAAGTGCCGGGCGGGGGGAATCTGACTGGCAGCATTTTACAGGGCACAGTGGGGACAATAGATGTGGGGACAATTGATGTGGGGACAATTGATGTGTGCATAGTGGGGACAATTTATGTGGGCACAGTGGGGGACAATTGATGTGGGCACAGTGGGGACAATTGATGTGGGCACAGTGGCGACAATTGATGTGGGCACAGTAGCGACAATTGATGTGGGCACAGTGGCGACAATTGATGTGGGCACAGTGGGGACAATTGATGTGGGTACAGTGGGGACAATTGATGTGGGCACAGTGGCGACAAATGATGTGGGCACAGTGGGGACAATTGATGTGGGCACAGTGGGGACAATTGATGTGGGCACAGTGGGGACAATTGATGTGGGCACAGTGGGGACAATTGATATGGGCACAGTGGGGACAATTGATGTGGGCACAGTGGGGACAATTGATGTGAGCACAGTGGGGACAATTGATGTGGGCACAGTGGGGACAATTGATGGCATGGCACAGTGGCTGCGTTTGGCATGGCACAGTGGCTGCGTTTGGCATGGCACAGTGGTGACAATTGATGGCACAGTGGTGACAATTAATGGCACATTGGTGACAATTGATGGCACAGTGGCGACAATTGATGGCACAGTGGCGACAATTGATGGCATGGCACAGTGGCTGCATTTGATGGGCACAGTGGCTGCCTTTTATGGGCATAGTGGCTGCCTTTGATGGGCACAGCGAGGCTGCAATTGTCTTTTTTTTTCATTTGTTTGCGCCCCCCCTAAAAATTTTGAGCACCAGCCGCCACTGGACATCTGTCTAGCCACTAAACAATATTTGTGGCTATTTACTCTCAGATAATAAACCTTCCTCGTCTCTTTTCTCTCTCTTAAATTGTGGAAGGTCAATCATTGTTCAGGGTGAAGAAGTTCATGGATCGGTTTGAAAAAAAAGTCTTTGTACAGATTTCTCTTGAGATCAGTATGAAGCAAATTGTGAAGAAGCCCCATAGACCCTGACCCAAAGTCAGCACACCCTTGGGAAAGCCCACTACTGTAAATGTGTGTCATCATTCCCACTTGTGAACATCCTTGGAAACAAAGGAGGGAATAGGCTCAGATAAAACGAGCCGGCCTATAGTATAGTACCATCTCTATAGGATTTTGTAGGCATTTTCCAATATAAGAACATTCTTGGAGCTCTTAGATAATACCAGGGTCATGGTCTGCCAATCCTCCAGATCCAGCAGCACCCCTATTTTTTTTCCCATTGAAGATGATAAGATTGCAGCTTTTTTTCCTATACCTTTTAGTTTTGTTGTGGTTGCTACTTAAATAGTTCATTTGGGCCTGTTACTGCCTAATAAAAGAAGCAGGTGTCGCCACCAAAAAAAAACTTTTGAATTAATCTGATTGGACTGCTGCTTCTGTATATAAGGCAAGCTAACTAAAAAATCAATTACACATCCAAAATATATGATGCCAGAATACAGTTGACGCTGTTTGTAAAAATTGTACTGTTCTGTAACATTACATACAGCTTAAAGGCATCTCCTAAGCATGATTGGTGTTCACCTATGTTGCCTTTAAAGTTTCACTAAAACAAACCTCTCCCTGCAGTATGGTATTTTTTTTTTAACATTTGTTTCCTTTGCTAAATATCCCCGATGGCAGTGCCCAGCCCTCTTGCCATTTTTGACAATAGCTAGCCTATTAGCCTTGAAAATAAACAGAATTTAGTATCAAAATTCACCCACACCTATAAACTTTAATAGGGTTCATTGCTAAGTTTGGGTTCTTTCAGGTTTCCAAAAATCTTTACCAAACCTCCTGTGAACAGAACCCGGGCAAGTTTATCTTAGCCCTTTTGCAGTAATAGGAACACAATAGATAACTGTGCACATTTGTAAAAAAAGAAAACACACAAAAAATCATTTGATAAATTTCATTGAATAAAGATAATTTTAATGAATTATATCTTGATACAGTACCTCTGTCATATAGCTGTTGCCAAGATTAACCTTTAAAGCCCTGTACACACGACCGGGATTCCTGGCGGTATAAAGTCCGCCGAGAATCCCGTCGAGAACCGAGAACCCGGTAAAGTTTCCCTGTGTACACACTCCGGGTTTCCTGTTGGGAAAACTGCGGGGAGAGGTTTGGCTGGGAATCCCGGCCGTGTGTATGCTCCCTCGCAGTGTTCCCCCATAGGAAAACTGCTGGGTTTAAAACCCCCGGGAATTCCGTCAGGAAAATAGAGAGCAGGTTCTCTGTCGGGACAACTGCGAGGAAGCATACACACGGTCGGTTTTCCCGGCCAAAAGCTCTCCTGGCAGTTTTCCTTGCAGGCTTTACAGTTATCCATTTATTAGATACTGAGAGTTTCAGCAGAATATTGCCCATGTATCGCATTACATTCTAATTAGCATACTTTCTTACAGAGAGATACTGCTAGCTTGAAACTGCACTATGCAAACTTTGGTAAGTTTTTCTGGATTTTTTTTTAAACTAAAACAAACCATCTAAACTATCTAACAAAACATGAAACTTGAGAACATGTTAACATTTCTAAAGGGACATAATGAGACAATGCAAATAAAAAAAAAAAACAAGAAGT